>NC_092100.1:10083553-10129279 GCF_045679555.1 Salvelinus alpinus | reverse complement strand
TGACATTGTATTCCCATTTGAACTTTGTTGTGCTTTTAAATGGTTCAAAGCGCTGTGATAACACATTTAGATGATAACTAAACCAGAAATCAGACATTGTTTTTCCATTGGAATTTGGTTGTGCTTTTAGATGGTTGAACGCATAGTGATAACACATTGTTTAATTCCCAAACTTCTCATTATCTTTTTGAGTGGATGAATAAAGGTTAAAATCTCATTGATCAACATCTCAACCAAATATTACCCAAATTTCCACGTTGAAATGACATGGTGTGCCCAGTGGGATGTGTCTACATTGCTGAGGCTTGTTTACTCATTGACTTCAAGTAGAGCATTGTTGGTGAATCTGAATAAAAGCCTAATAAAATTGTCCCACCCCCAAGCTTGGGCAGCACTGGTACACTGCTTTTTTATAGTGACAAAGTGTTTGTGACACGTGCATGTGTTCCAATGATGTCATAATTATCTGGAGGTTCCATGTTGTCTATCAGCTTGGCTGTCCTTCAGAAAGCAGCTAATATTTGTACTCCACAGATGTATTTTCATGCAGCTAATAATACCAGCAGAACTAAGGTAATTGATCGGATCCATCAACATAACCCACTGGGCACAGACGTCAGTTTAACATCTGGTTTTGATTTAAAGTTTGGTTGTTGTTAACTAACGTGAATTCAATGTAAAATCAACAAAACGTTTCACCATGTCACTGGATTTAGGTTAAAAGTTGGGTGAAGAAAAGACTAAATGCCTTTCAAGTTGATTACTTTTTGCAAATCCAATTAGTTTTCTACGTTGATTAAATATCATCACATAGCTTTTTGGGGGTTGAAATGATGTGGAAACAACGTTGATTCAACCAGTTTTTGCCCAGTGGGAAATGGTTCAGTTCACATACAGTCACTTTGTTTCAGCTTGAGAGATCATCCCGGACTTTGCCCCCTCTGCTGTAGCTGAGACGTCCCTGGAAGACATAGTCTTATTGTTCTATGATGTTTCTGACACGGAGACAGTCAGGTAAGGCCACTCACACTCTGTCCAGTTAGATTGTTGTGTGGAGATTAAGAGAGAGAGACTAATAAGAGAGAACTTGTTATGGGGCAGGTCAGGCATCATTCTTGGAGTCATTTGTAGGGTCAAGTCCCCAGCAGATCTATTTGAACCCCTCATTATTTGTGGCCATGTATTAACTACTAAGTGAGTCTTTGACATGAAGACAGTGGTTAGATTCTGCCATTGGGATTGCTCTGATGTTGTTTCCATTCTCTCCTGGTTATGACCATAGAGCCTTGTCCCAGTCTCTAGACCTGCCTGTCTGTGTGGTGGATGACCTCCTGCCCTCTGAAGCTGTCAATGAGATGGTAAGTTGACCTTTTGAGTTGACCGTCATTTCATATTTCAACATTAATTCAATAAAATGTTATAGTGATGCTATCATTGGAAATGTTGAAGTACCACAACCATCTCTGTTGTGTTGCAGTTGTTTAATTGGTCCAACGTTGTCAATGCTCCTCCACTCTTTAACAGTTAATCATTATTTCAGTATGATATTTGTTGTATATTAAGGTTGATTTTTTGCAATATAATTAAATTTCTACTAGGAGCAGAGCAATTCTGCCAGGAGCAGAGCAACCTCAGTGATGGAAACCACAGAAGAGGGGAAGCTCAACAGTGTGGAAGATCTGACACTTATGGACTTCCTTCAAAACCTAACTGAGAAGTATGTTCTGTTTTCTTTGGTACTATCACTCCTTCAAGGAAATAGGATCAAATTAGAAACTGATTAAATGGAGAAAAAAATGTTCAGTGCTAGAAAAGTTGTCACATTGCATTTTTGCCAAAACAACTGACACAAAGCAAGTATAACTTCACCGTCAGGCAAATATTTAAATAAAAACAATTCTGCCACGCATCCTGATATGACAACATTTCTAAGGCATCCTGATATGACAACATTTCTAAGGCATCCTGATATGACAACATTTCTAAGGCATCCTGATATGACAACATTTCTAAGGCATCCTGATATGACAACATTTCTAAGGCATCCTGATATGACAACATTTCTAAGGCATCCTGATATGACAACATTTCTAAGGCATCCTGATATGACAACATTTCTAAGGCATCCTGATATGACAACATTTCTAAGGCATCCTGATATGACAACATTTCTAACAATATTGTTTTCAGGCAATGGAGGGGGATTCGTGAGGGCATGTTTGACCCGGTAAGATCATGTTACTGACAATTTAATCAGATTACCATGAAAACTCTGCCTAATGTTTAACCTTGTTCATAAGCTTTTGAAAGATGCACTATGCAACATTTTAAAACACTTGTTCTGTTTCTGGAATACAGCTGACAAAACAACAGCTTGCCGGCTTGTGTCTGAGGATTGACCAGTTTTTATCGGACAAGCTGATGCAGATCATCATCCCAGGTCTTTACGAACTACTGGGCATCCAAGATGCTGCCTCCTCTCAATTGTCACAGAGATCTCTCACAGCGTCACTCACCAGCCTGTTAGACGATAAGGCTAACACCAAGTCCCGCGTGAGATTTACTGAGGCTGGTGTACCTAAGAGGCCAGGCAGTCGAAAGTCTTACAATAGCTTTCGCATCCCGACTCCCTACCCTTCCTCCAACTGTATGGAGCAAAAAGAGGAAGAAGAGCAGGAATCACAACAACTTAAGTTCAAGGAGTTTTACCTGACTAAGGAGATGGGCAGTCTGGGCAGTGGAAGCTACCTGCCCAAGGGGGCCATGAGGTATGTTCTTAAAGGGAAATTTAACAACTTCATATTCATCTCCAGCATCACCATATGTGAAAATTACACATTTCCCTGCTTTGTAGTAAAAAAAGATAGAGGAACGTAACTGTTTCCAATAGTGCTGAGAGATTAGTGCTTTTTGAGGTTGATTTGGTTTCGATTCAAATATTTAAAAAATAATCACGGTTTTCGATTTCAATAATTTTTTTAGATATTGAATGCACTATGGATTATGTGGGTTGAATGCTGTAACAACACAGAATAAAACTATTAATAAAAGTCCCATTTGGGTAGTGACTGCCCATTACTGCTTATCACTTATTAACCATCATTTACTTTCTCATATAAAATATTTATTTGATGACTTTATTATTTCATTCCAAGTCATCAACTCATCTCTATAGAGCTGCTGCCTATGCTGTCTGACAAAATCACTATTTTAGTAGTTCTTCTAAGTAAATAAGGCATACTTTTATGACTGCTGAATACCAACTATCAATCACTTAGATCATGTATTTCCAGGTAGAGAAACCTCGCAAAGCAACTGCTTTTTATCGCTCTCATGCATTCTCTCGTCTCTCCGTCTCAGTCAATGAGGTCTCCGTATCTGCTCCACACAGAGTGGACAAATAAGCGGGCGTGCAATGGATTATGGGAATGAATGACCATATTTTCTGTTCTAAACTATGTAGAATATTGGCCTGTTGGAAACTACAACTCCCTACTACATTGCATAGTTCGTGCTTGATCTGATTTATCTCTACAGAAACTGAGCATCGAGCTCACAGAAGAAGAAAAAAATTAAATATATGGAATTCAAATAATTGAGCCGACGTCGGTCAATTATTTGTTTAAAAACCGAAAAATAACAAAAATGTTGGTTAAATGCTCAGCTCTAGATTCTAATGACATCATCAGTGTGCATCGTGTGATTTTAACCAATTATGAGTAGGCATAGCCTACTAATTGGTTGATGATGTCATAGAAAACACTTATCTTCCTCTTTCTTTTGTACTACAAAACATAGAAATGCCAATTTTTCACATATGCTGATGTTGGGGTGGTGCTGGAGATGATGAATATGAAGTTGAAACATTTAGACATTTCCCTTTAACATTTCTTCAAACTGCCTTGTATTTACGATTGTCCTTGAAGTTATTAGAAGTTACAGTATTTGAAGTTTATAGCAATTTGGATTTAGCAGAGGATAGATATTGCCAGGATAGATAGATATCTACAGGCCAGTTTCAATACAAATTACTTTTACAAAAAACATTTTATTGGGCTTTAGAAATTAAGCAGTTAGGCTGACATCACACTAAGGTTTTTTCTCAGAGAAACAGCAGTGTTTTCCTCATTGTTTTAAATGGCGCAGATGTATTTGACACACTGAACGTGCATCACAGCCTTACATATTATTTGTTTGACTTTGATGATATCTGTTTTTTGTTCAAGGTCTCAAACCTCTCTGTCTGAGGTGCAGAAGAAAACAACCAACTCTGAGTCTCTACATGTCCTTTTAGGTCTCTCAGAGGACACCCTCGTCACCTGTGTGCAGGACAGCCTGCAAGGTTCTCTCTCCAAACTTGCATGCATGTCCGATTCTCCATCTGGAAGTGCAGGCTCTATGATGCTAATCCCTGCTGTAATGGCAGAGTTGGCTAAAGATGTCAAGTCGGCCGTATCACTGGTCGTTAAGAGTGCCTCCGCAAGTCAAACCTCTCTAGTGACATCTGGAAGAAGGGGAGACTCGGAGAACAAGGTGACTGAAAGCATGGTGAGAGAGCTGGCTGCTAAACTTGAAAAAGTTGACCAAGAGAGCAAGAGTCTAACAGGGCAAGTCATGAGCACCATCTCTGACACAAAGGTGGCTTTTGTTGACGAGAACGAACAGAGTTTGCTGGAAGTTCTGAAGGACAAGATCACGTTTTTGGCATCGCATGTTGGCTTCATTGACGATCTTGATGCCCTGATAAGGAAATACGAGAGCAGCTACAATATTAGTGAATCTGGTTCCTCCTGCACGCTCACATCTAAGAGCATCCAAAAACTCTCCAGCCGGCTGTTTCTAACATCAGCAATGCAAGCAGTGAGTGGAGTTCTTGCCAAAAAAGTCAGTAGTTTGAGCTTTCCTAGTTCAGTCGTTCAGTCTGAGTTAACAGGTGCTGTATCAGGTCAAACATTGTCTGGCATTGTAAAGACAGAGTCAATTCACCCAGTGGGCTCAGCAGCGTCAGTAGTTGTTAAGACTTTCGTGTCAGATATGAAGTCCTTGGCTGAATCTGAAGAGAGTCCGCAACAGAAGAGTGCCTGGTCTGCTGCTGCTCATATCTACCACAGCATCCAAAACAACTTGAAAGATTATTTCGGCAAGCTTCAGCGATGTGCCTTAAAGAGCATTGTCACATCTGATGACAACATCACAAATGCTGAGTTTAAGGAGACAGTTCCACTTCCTTGCTTAGACATGAAATATAGGCCCAGTAAGAGTGAGCCTCAGTTGCCAGAGTCCACTGGTGAAGTTACTTTACAAAGAGGCCTAAGTGAGAGCTCAAAACTTATTTGGGCACAAACTGACTCAGAAGAAAGCAAGCTCCTTCTGACAACTTGCACCAAAGAAGTCATCTCAGAGCTTCTGGTCTTGTACAACACTGAGATGTCAAAGGAGGACCCCCTGTACACTGTTGGAGAAAAAGGATCAGACTTCTCTATTGAGAGACAACAATTTGTAGAAGGTGTTCTGGCTCAGCTTGGGGATATCTCCCATTCCAGGGCCTCATCATCAATAGTATGTGAGTTCCCCTCTCAAATTGAGGACAGCAGAAGTAATGCCACAGCTTCTTTGACCAGTCTGTTAAATTGCATGAAAAAACTCTCAAGTGAGGAATTCAAGAGAAACGCCACTCAAGCAGTGAGTGAGTTCCTAGTTGAAAAGTCCACCAGTAGCTTAACTAGTGCAAAGCCTGCTTATTCTGTAGCGACCAGGTCTGGTTCCATTCAAAACCGGTACACATGGTCAAAGGATATTTGTGCAGATTCTGCTGCCTTTGGCATCATTGACACATTTGTGGAAGACCTGCAGAGCTTGGCGCAACCTGCAGAAGTAGAGGAGAGAGAACCTGACCTCCAGGAAAAAGCACAAAAGCTACAGAGCAGGATCTGGTCAGCTACCACTAGTTTATATAACAATATTAAGAAGACATTAAAGGACTTCACCATTCACCAGCGGAGGTCAGACATGCTGAGCAGAATGTCCAGTCATATACCCACAGAGGACTCTGAACATCTTGGGACTAAGGAGCACATTTGTTTGGCAAGCCAGGACTTGAGGCAAGCTAGTAAGAGTGTGCCTCACTTGCCCAGTTTGAACCTTGAAGTGGCTCTACACAGGGGTGTCAGCGAGAGTTCAAAACTTCTCTGGACTGAAACAGACGAGGCTCTACTGACCAATAGTACCAAAGAGGTCATTTCAACAATCTTGACCTCATGCGAGGATCAGACAACAAATGCACCTTGCTTCTCCACAGTAGGAAAGAAAATATCTGATATGTCCCTTGCGGTCAACGTGTTGGTAGGTGGTGTTCTGTCTCAGCTGAATAACATCTCCTGGTCAAGGTCCCCAACACCATGTGAAGACATGTTTGAACGTCTCCAAGATTCTCCTGAGCGAACCTCTCCAGTAAGTCTAGATTGCAGCACGGCTGCCTCCAAAGGCATTGCATCTTCCCATAGTCTTTCAACAAAGAGCCTCCAGAAACTCTCTAGTTATGAGTTCCAAACCAAAGCTGAGAAAGGAGTGAGTGAGGTCCTCTCTAGATCATTTAACATTGTGGAGGAAGGTACAACAGATCAGTCTGTATCTACATCCACCACATCTACTGATATTATACAAACCATGGTGAAAGACCAGCAGGAGCTCACCCAGACCACCCATTCATCTGACATGGTATCTGGAACCTCCCTGCTCACCACTGGACAGGTTTCTGAGAAAAGGATCTGGTCTGTTGCTCGTAACATCTACCACAGTCTGCAAAGTAAGATTAAGGAGATTATCAGAAAAGATCTTCAAAGATCAGACACAACTCTTGATTCAATCAAAATGTTTACATATCAAAGCAGTTCTGCATCACTGAGAGCTAATCTCGGCCATCTTGAGGTCAACCAGAGCAGTGTTACATCTGGTGGAAAAGATGCCTGTGTGGACATTCCGCATAAATTACTACCTAAAACCACTGAGCTCTCAGGATCCATGCTGGAGGATATTGGCATGATCCGTTGTAGGAGTGCTGCCAGCAAAAAGACAAGAAAGCCCTCTTCTTCACGCTCCTCCATCTCTCCAACACCTACTTCAAAATCAAGGCAGTCGCAATGGCACTTTACTTTACCCGGGACTCCCATACCCACTGAGTTTCCTGCTCAGATTGACTTTCCCATTGTAAGAAACACAATCATTGAGGACTTCATTCACACAGAGGACTTACTTCCTCTAACCTTTGTTGACAAAGTTAGGCAAGCTGCTGGGGTGGTAGTGAACATTATGGTGGAAAGTGTTGAGAACACACAGGAAAATGGACAGGGTGCTTCTCATCTTGACGACCTCCGTTCTGCTGTTAGGAAATTGAGAAAAATAATTTCCACTTGGACCATCCACATTTTCAGTCATGAATTGGTGGATAAAGTGATAGCCATTCAGGACAGCCACAGCACTCCACATGTCTTAACATTGGAAGCAGCCAAAAGTGTTTCAGACTCCATTCTTTCAAGGCTGAAATGGGGAAAGGAACAATGTGCCATATCCAAGAAGCTCTCCTCCCATCTTCTCCAGATATTTGCTGAAGAGATAGTGAAGGGCTTCCTAAAACAGTGGTCTGATGAATATGAAAATATAAACTTTGATGTTTCAGTCCAGAACGATCCAAAGACTTCTACTTGTATGGTCATTCTTCAAATGATCACCAAAGCCACTGCTAAATGTTATTTTGAGTCTGCTACCAGCGTGGCCACCAGTGACATTGTAGATGGCGTGTTTGATTTGGCAAGGGATACCACCAGCAGTACTGGAGAGCAGGTCCTCACCTTTAACACAAAGGTATAGTACACATACATCTTTCATGAATAACACTGCTGTTGACCTTTATGAGATATATGATTCTTTGGGTCATGGCATTGCACTGCTTCTTTGCAATTGATATGCTGTACTTTAAGATATCGAACATTTTCCAGTTTGTTTCACTGTGCCTTTTCCCACCAACCAGGGTTCCAAGAAAGTTAGTAAGAACCTCTGTCCTCAAGAGTCTCTGGAGTACCAGCCTCAGAACACTTCCCCTACTGTGTACTTTACAGGTAAGCCCTGCTGTTGTTTAGGCTGCTGCTCAGTCAAGACTAAGATATTATTACTTTACCGTTCAACTAATTCATTTGGAAAGACATTGTACTCTCCTCTGAGTTGTTACCTATGACATACTGTACTGCGGGCTGGGTGGTAGCCTAGTGGGTTAAGAGGTTGGGCCAGTAACCGATAGGTTGCTGGTTCAGAATCCCTGAGCTCACTATGCAAAATCTGTCAATGTGCTCTTGAGCAAGGCACGTAATCCTAATTGCTTCTGTAAATCGCTCTGGATAAGAGCGTCTGCTAAATGACTAAAAATGTAAATTGATGACATACTGGATGGTCTTTCTTTGCAGAGTCGATGTCAAATTCTCATGGCTTCTTTGCTCCAGAGGGAAATTATGATATTGCATCGTCCTTCCCACTTGAAGAGAAGAGTCGCAAACCCTCCCTTTTCACCAGATTGTGTAGAGCCATCACGAAAGGCTTTTCCAGCCCATTCAAATCTTCAAGGAAAAGCAAATGATTTAATTAAATTCCTCATTAAAACAACAAGAGCATCATTTGTTCAAATCAAAATCGAATCGTATTGGTCACATACGCCGAAAACAACAGGTGTAGACTTTACTGTGAGATGCTTTATTACGAGCCCATTCCCAACAATGAAGAGTTAAAAAGTAAGAAAATATTTTCTAAATAGTAACACAATAACAAGGCTATATACAAGGAGTACCAGTACTGAGTCAATGTGCATGGGTGCGAGGTAGTTGAGGTAATACAGTATGTACATGTAGGTAAGGGTAAAAGTGACTAGGCAATCAGGATAGATAATAAACACAGTAGCAGCAGCTAGTGTGAAAGTCGGTCAGTGTCACAGTGAATGTGTGGGTAGAGTGTAGTGAGTGTGCATCGAGCCAATTCAAGAGAGTCAGTGGAAAACAATTAGAAAAATACATCAATAACAAAGGGGTTCAATGCAAATAGTGCAGGTAGCCATTTAATTAACGTTAAACAGTCTTATGGCTTGGGGGTAGAAGCTGTTAAGGAGCCTTTTGTACCAGATTGGTGCTCCCGTATCGCTTGCCGTGTGGTAGCAGAGTGAACAGTCTATGACTTGGGTGGTTGGAGCCTTCTGCCAATCATTTACATATCACTTACTTGATTTTTATTTTATTTGATGTCATATTGTAAAAGTATGTATCTGTTCTGCTGAAAATATGATTTTGAAAACAATGAATGTCTACAAGTGCTTCATAAAACAGTTATATTTATTTTTGTATTTTCAAAAGACAGCAAATAGCCAATCAAATATCAACATAAGTGAAATGAAAGACAGATTTAATTTTCAGTGAATAATTGTCTTGTCCAGTGAGCAACTCAATGACAGCAATTCAATGACATCATTAGATCACCTCCAAGAAGCATCTTCAACATTCACCTGACAACCCATTGGTTAAGGCACATACACTAACCAAGTGTTTCTTACCTATCAAGAAGTTTGAGATCAGAAGCTTCTTCAATACCCCAGAAATGGAAAGGCTTTGAGACAAAGACAATCAACTGACAAGATAATGCACATACACTAACCCGGATGTTCTACTTGCCCCACTGAGTTACAGCAAAGTTATCATTTATGCATGGGTCCACGATCCACTCATAGCTCTCACAGCTATCTGACAGTTCTCAGAATACCAAGGAAGAAGTGTGTGATATTGGATTTTGTATCCTTCCCACTCCAAGTGATTGGGAGTCCCGTAGGGTGCCGCATAATTGGCCCAGCGTCGTCCGGGTTTGGCCATCATTGTAAATAAGAATTTGTTCTTAACTGACTTGTCTAGTGAAATAAAGGTGAAATAAAAATAAACTATTTAAGTTGTCTGCTATGTTGCTGTGTAAATCCACACACTGCAGGGGAATGATGACACATGCTGTGCTAACACATCGTTACAGTAGTTGTCAGCTTTGTAACGTAAATAAAGAATTTGTCAAATACTCTATGTGAAATAAAGTATGTATTATTTTCCCATAATGCCATTATTTCATGTCTTTTGTGGTATTTTTTTTCTCCCAAAATAGCATTTTTTCCCCCCTTATGTAACAGATGTATTATTTTGACACTGCACAGACTCATTTATATAAGCAATTATAATCCACATCTTAATCCGCATCACCGGGGGCAAACTACCTGCCCTCCAGGACACCTACACCACCCGATGTCACAGGAAGGCCATAAAGATCATCAAGGACAACAACCACCCGAGCCACTGCCTGTTCACCCCGCTATCATCCAGAAGGCGAGGTCAGTACAGGTGCATCAAAGCAGGGACCGAGAGACTGAAAAACAGCTTCTATCTCAAGGCCATCAGACTGTTAAACAGCCACCACTAACATTCAGTGGCTGCTGCCAACATACTGACTCAACTCCAGCTCACTTTAATGATGGAAATTGATGTAAAAATGTATCACTAGCCACTTTAAACAATGCCACTTAATATAATGTTTACATACCCTACATTACTCATCTCATATGTATATGTATATACTGTACTCTATATCATCTACTGCATCTTGCCATCTTTATGTTATACATGTATCACTAGCCACTTTAAACTATGCCACTTTTATGTTTACATACCCTACATTACTCATCTCATATGTATATACTGTACTCGATACCATCTACTGCCTATGCTGTTCTGTACCATCACTCATTCATATCTCTTTGTGGAATTGTTAGGTTAGATTACTCGTTGGTTAATACTGCATTGTCGGAACTAGAAGCACAAGCATTTCGCTACACTCGCATTAACATCTGCTAACCATGTGTATGTGACAAATAACATTTGATTTGATTTGAATAAAAGAGTTTTAAGGCAGCAGTGTTCATACTGTGTATTTTACATTGATTTCAACCACTATAGATCTTCATCAGCAAGTGAGGATTTCTATGGACAAAAACTAGTGTTAAGTGGGGGGGTTTGGAGCCTCAATTTGACCCATGTCAAACACTTACAATCACATACAGTACAACCACATACATTCATTCAACTGAATGATTCTAGAATAAAGACTAGAATAATAATAATTCCATTGACATTTGGCTACTACAAATAGCCAGTGAAATATGATACGTTTTTGTTACTTGAGAATACGAATGACTGAGAATCCACTGCCTGCCGTTATAAACTGTCTACACACAAATCAAACACAGTATTGACTATATCTATAAGCCTCATCAAAAGGAACTAAATTCTTCGTAATCCGCATTGTTTCAGGCATCATCTGTTCCAAAGTCTCATCTTGTTCACTGTATTTTCCTCCCTTGTTAGTGACAATACAGGTACTTTGTGAGGTACCAGTTAGTGCAGTTGATCTCTGGATCGTGTTAATGAGGGCACACAATGGAAAACGTAAAAAAATATATATATGTTTTTCCCGAACAGAAAACTTAAATAAGAGTTCCTTTTTGGACAAGTCCAGGTTGTCCCTCCTTGTTTCAGTATGTTTAATCTGCCTAATGACCAGGATCCTGGTGTCTACCCAATGTGCTGAGCACTCCTCCTGCCCAGAGTCCGTGCTACATTCAGCTGCTGCAGCCATGGTCTCTGTGTGAAGGCACTGTTAGAGAGTCAATCAACCAGAACAAGGTTAGGAGACCAAATGTGTGGTCTATCATTGTGAAATAGTGTATATGTGATGGCCTCAATACATTAATGAAGCTCCCTTACATCCTATCCTCCCCATACTGACACTTTATATACCTTCTAAGCATGATAGTTGGCTCATGATTTGTTTCAGGACTTGTTAGGGTAAACCAATAACAGCTTCTAACCCCAAGCCATAAGTAAGCATTTCACCTGTAAATCAATGTCATTTAAAGTAGGACTAACCTGGCCAAGGCCAAACAGTATATGGCGTTTTCTCTGGGTGTGCGGTCGCAGTGGAGAGAAAAGGACTCCATATATCACCATACTATATATATATATATATCACCATACTATATATATATATACCACCATACTATATATTACCACACTATATATCACCATACTATATATCACCACACTATATATCACCATACTATATATCACCATACTATATATATATATATCACAGTCCAGAACGGAAAGGTGCCGGATCCTGTTCTGGCATGATCCGGCTCAAATTAAGCACTGATTTGAAGTACCTAGGCCTCTACCTGCTGAGTATAAAGATTATTCAACTAGATTCAGTGGGCTTGTCATTCACACAGTACTGATGAAAAATCAAGTACATTTGATCTAAATGTGGGTATACGAGGACATCTAGTGGTCACCGTTTTTTTTGTTTAATCCATGCCAGCTATGCACTAGCATGCGATGCCATATATTTGACGCAGGTATTTATTTTTTAACATGTATAGTCATTGACTGGAACAAAATATAATTGTATGAGCTATGCATCTGTGTACCGGCGTTGTTGTACCCCTCTACTATCTAGCTTGGTGGGGCGATCTTATTCTGCATGTCTTCTTCACTTAAATACAATGTGTCGTCATGCATTTGTGCGTGCACGCTGTTAACGGTCATATCTGTCTTGCTAGCTAATTTAGCTAGCTCATCAACCAGTATTTTATACGCTATTTCTGCACGATAGCACTTATTAACGCCTTGAAACTCATAGGGACCTCACTGTCACCACTGGTCATCTAGCTAGCCCTTATTTGCCAGCAGGGTTGCATCGGTTTCCATTGGATTTGACAGTTTGTTAGGCTGGCTAATGGGTAGCTAATTCCCTAACGCGAACTACTTATCATGTAACAGCCTATGCTGACTAGCGTCGCTAGCAACTAGCTAACATCGATAACCTTTAGTCGTGGGTCCACAAATTCAAACAAATGGTACTGAACTGATGACAAAATCATGTTTCTAAATTGTAGTGGCTATTTATGTTTTGTTTATTTGTTTTTTGCTGAATGACATTGCGAATATAATAATTTTTGTCATTTAACTACTGGTATGTATCTAATCCGGTTTCGGCATGAGAAAAGTATTAATCCCAAATTCCCGCGAGAATTTGCGCACTAACGGATACTGGGCAATAGAAATCAGAGATCCGGTCACAAATGCGGAGCCACTCCCGAAAATAACAAGGCGTTTGTGACACTTTCATGCGTTCCAATTTTGTCATAATTGTCTGTAGGTTCTAAATTGTCTATCAGCTTGGCTGTCCTAAAGAAAGTAGCTGATTCTTGTACTCTACAGCGGTATTTTCCTACAGTTAATAATAATACTAGCAACAAAACAGATTTAATTCCTTAAAACGATATTGCCAGATGGAAGAAAATAATAAGGTAGGCCTAAACTGTAATAAGATATATCTTAAAGACTGCTTGTGTTTGATCCTGAATCCAGTTGCCCCTCTTGTACTGGGATAAAACAATAGGGAACCCATGAACCTTATGGAGGCGTGCATGTGTTTTGCAGACACACCTGGGTTCTAGACTGGCTGAGGTAAACATTTTAGGAAAGCCTGGGTTTTTAAATCCCGGTGAAAGCCGATATGACAAGGTTTGTCAATGTCATGTTGCCCCCCTATTTAGATGAAACTAGCGAAAAGGATAATTTTGCTTCTCTTAATCCACATTTTCTAGGAAAAAAACATGTTCATGCTTTAGGGCTGGTGGGCTGCATACATATTGGTCAAATGTAAAGTGTGTGTGTGTGGGGGAGGGGGGTAGTGGATAAAATGGGGTATAGGCCTACACTGTTTTCAACCTCTAAACTCTGGATGTTTACTAACTTTGGGAAGTTGGAAACACAAGCATCTTAATATAAAATAGGTTGAATTTGTACCTTTGAAACAATGTCAGATTTTCAACATTATATACACTTTCAGAAAAAAAAACAATAGGCTGGGCAGCACCTCAGCCCGGAATCGAACCCCATCAAGGGTTTTAACTACACCCAGCCCTGCTTAGCTTTGATATGTCACTGACTACTACCAATATGCTATTGTGAGAATTATTATTGAGAGATCTCTTAATAACAAAATATATTCAGTGTTAATATCGAAGTCATTCCAAGGGGCAGGTTTGACAAAGCAAATGAGATGTAACCATACTTTGTAAAAGCCTATATAGCATTTGCAAAGTCATCAACAGCTATTGTTTCAATTCAACCCAGAGTTCAACTAATAGACAATGCATACAGTATAGGCCTAGTGTCTCAAGCTTTGGTTGATTTCAAATTGAATCTTCAAGTTAATCATTAACATTTTGGATTCACGTCTCCATCTCAACCAAAAATCTAAGTTAAAGAATAGGACTAAATCAAATCAAACTTGATTTAAAGTGCATTTAAAGTTTGATTTAATTTAGTCCTGTTCTTTAACTTATATTTTTGGTTGAGATGGAGACGTGAATCTAACATGTAAATGATACATTTTTAGACAAACTGGAATTAAAGCCATACTAAGTCAGTGGCACAGAAGGAACTATCCAAGCAGAAGATACTTCTCCTTCAAATGTTGATATTTGGTTTCATTGTCAACCAAACACAATTCAATATTACTTTAGTAATAGAGTAGATAGGCTGAACTTTAGGCTAACTTACAAACAAAATATCTGACATTGTATTCCCATTTGAACTTTGTTGTGCTTTTAAATGGTTCAAAGCGCTGTGATAACACATTTAGATGATAACTAAACCAGAAATCAGACATTGTTTTTCCATTGGAATTTGGTTGTGCTTTTAGATGGTTGAACGCATAGTGATAACACATTGTTTAATTCCCAAACTTCTCATTATCTTTTTGAGTGGATGAATAAAGGTTAAAATCTCATTGATCAACATCTCAACCAAATATTACCCAAATTTCCACATTGAAATGACATGGTGTGCCCAGTGGGATGTGTCTACATTGCTGAGGCTTGTTTACTCATTGACTTCAAGTAGAGCATTGTTGGTGAATCTGAATAAAAGCCTAATAAAATTGTCCCCCCCCAGCTTGGGCAGCACTGCTACACTGCTTTTTTATAGTGACAAAGTGTTTGTGACACGTGCATGTGTTCCAATGATGTCATAATTATCTGGAGGTTCCATGTTGTCTATCAGCTTGGCTGTCCTTCAGAAAGCAGCTAATATTTGTACTCCACGGATGTATTTTCATGCAGCTAATAATACCAGCAGAACTAAGGTAATTGATCGGATCCATCAACATAACCCACTGGGCACAGACGTCAGTTTAACATCTGGTTTTGATTTAAAGTTTGGTTGTTGTTAACTAACGTGAATTCAATGTAAAATCAACAAAACGTTTCACCATGTCACTGGATTTAGGTTAAAAGTTGGGTGAAGAAAAGACTAAATGCCTTTCAAGTTGATTACTTTTTGCAAATCCAATTAGTTTTCTAGGTTGATTAAATATCATCACATAGCTTTTTGGGGGTTGAAATGATGTGGAAACAACGTTGATTCAACCAGTTTTTGCCCAGTGGGAAATGGTTCAGTTCACATACAGTCACTTTGTTTCAGCTTGAGAGATCATCCCGGACTTTGCCCCCTCTGCTGTAGCTGAGACGTCCCTGGAAGACATAGTCTTATTGTTCTATGATGTTTCTGACACTGAGACAGTCAGGTAAGGCCACTCACACTCTGTCCAGTTAGATTGTTGTGTGGAGATTAAGAGAGAGAGACTAATAAGAGAGAACTTGTTATGGGGCAGGTCAGGCATCATTCTTGGAGTCATTTGTAGGGTCAAGTCTCCAGCAGATCTATTTGAACCCCTCATTATTTGTGGCCATGTATTAACTACTAAGTGAGTCTTTGACATGAAGAGTGGTTAGATTCTGCCATTGGGATTGCTCTGATGTTGTTTCCATTCTCTCCTGGTTATGACCATAGAGCCTTGTCCCAGTCTCTAGACCTGCCTGTCTGTGTGGTGGATGACCTCCTGCCCTCTGAAGCTGTCAATGAGATGGTAAGTTGACCTTTTGAGTTGACCGTCATTTCATATTTCAACATTAATTCAATAAAATGTTATAGTGATGCTATCATTGGAAATGTTGAAGTACCACAACCATCTCTGTTGTGTTGCAGTTGTTTAATTGGTCCAACGTTGCCAATGCTCCTCCACTCTTTAACAGTTAATCATTATTTCACTATGATATTTGTTGTATATTAAGTTTGAAATTAAGTTTGATTATTTGCAATATAATTACATTTCTACCAGGAGCAGAGCAATTCTGCCAGGAGCAGAGCAACCTCAGTGATGGAAACCACAGAAGAGGGGAAGCTCAACAGTGTGGAAGATCTGACACTTATGGACTTCCTTCAAAACCTAACTGAGAAGTATGTTCTGTTTTCTTTGGTACTATCACTCCTTCAAGGAAATAGGATCAAATTAGAAACTGATTAAATGGAGAGAAAAAATGTAGTGCTAGAAAAGTTGTCACATTGCAATTTTGCCAAAACAACTGACACAAAGCAAGTATAACTTCACCGTCAGGCAAATATTTAAGTAAAAACAATTCTGCCACGCATCCTGATATGACAACATTTCTAAGGCATCCTGATATGACAACATTTCTAAGGCATCCTGATATGACAACATTTCTAAGGCATCCTGATATGACAACATTTCTAAGGCATCCTGATATGACAACATTTCTAAGGCATCCTGATATGACAACATTTCTAAGGCATCCTGATATGACAACATTTCTAAGGCATCCTGATATGACAACAATTCTAAGGCATCCTGATATGACAACATTTCTAAGGCATCCTGATATGACAACATTTCTAAGGCATCCTGATATGACAACATTTCTAAGGCATCCTGATATGACAACATTTCTAAGACATCCTGATATGACAACATTTCTAAGGCATCCTGATATGACAACATTTCTAAGGCATCCTGATATGACAACAATTCTAACAATATTGTTTTCAGGCAATGGAGGGGGATTCGTGAGGGCGTGTTTGACCCGGTAAGATCATGTTACTGACAATTTAATCAGATTACCATGAAAACTCTGCCTAATGTTTAACCTTGTTCATAAGCTTTTGAAAGATGCACTATGCAACATTTTAAAACACTTGTTCTGTTTCTGGAATACAGCTGACAAAACAACAGCTTGCCGGCTTGTGTCTGAGGATTGACCAGTTTTTATCGGACAAGCTGATGCAGATCATCATCCCAGGTCTTTACGAACTACTGGGCATCCAAGATGCTGCCTCCTCTCAATTGTCACAGAGATCTCTCACAGCGTCACTCACCAGCCTGTTAGACGATAAGGCTAACACCAAGTCCCGCGTGAGATTTACTGAGGCTGGTGTACCTAAGAGGCCAGGCAGTCGAAAGTCTTACAATAGCTTTCGCATCCCGACTCCCTACCCTTCCTCCAACTGTATGGAGCAAAAAGAGGAAGAAGAGCAGGAATCACAACAACTTAAGTTCAAGGAGTTTTACCTGACTAAGGAGATGGGCAGTCTGGGCAGTGGAAGCTACCTGCCCAAGGGGGCCATGAGGTATGTTCTTAAAGGGAAATTTAACAACTTCATATTCATCTCCAGCATCACCATATGTGAAAATTACACATTTCCCTGCTTTGTAGTAAAAAAAGATAGAGGAACGTAACTGTTTCCAATAGTGCTGAGAGATTAGTGCTTTTTGAGGTTGATTTGGTTTCGATTCAAATATTTCAAAAATAATCACGGTTTTCAATTTCAATAATTTTTTTAGATATTGAATGCACTATGGATTATGTGGGTTGAATGCTGTAACAACACAGAATAAAACTATTAATAAAAGTCCCATTTGGGTAGTGACTGCCCATTACTGCTTATCACTTATTAACCATCATTTACTTTCTCATATAAAATATTTATTTGATGACTTTATTATTTCATTCCAAGTCATCAACTCATCTCTATAGAGCTGCTGCCTATGCTGTCTGACAAAATCACTATTTTAGTAGTTCTTCTAAGTAAATAAGGCATACTTTTATGACTGCTGAATACCAACTATCAATCACTTAGATCATGTATTTCCAGGTAGAGAAACCTCGCAAAGCAACTGCTTTTTATCACTCTCATGCATTCTCTCGTCTCTCCGTCTCAGTCAATGAGGTCTCCGTATTTGCTCCACACAGAGTGGACAAATAAGCGGGCGTGCAATGGATTATGGGAATGAATGACCATATTTTCTGTTCTAAACTATGTAGAATATTGGCCTGTTGGAAACTACAACTCCCTACTACATTGCATAGTTCGTGCTTGATCTGATTTATCTCTACAGAAACTGAGCATCGAGCTCACAGAAGAAGAAAAAATTAAATATATGGAATTCAAATAATTGAGCCGACGTCAGTCAATTAGTTGTTTAAAACCGAAAAATAACAAAAATGTTGGTTAAATGCTCAGCTCTAGATTCTAATGACATCATCAGTGTGCATCGTGTGATTTTAACCAATTATGAGTAGGCATAGCCTACTAATTGGTTGATGATGTCATAGAAAACACTTATCTTCCTCTTTCTTTTGTACTACAAAACATAGAAATGCCAATTTTTCACATATGCTGATGTTGGGGTGGTGCTGGAGATGATGAATATGAAGTTGAAACATTTAGACATTTCCCTTTAACATTTCTTCAAACTGCCTTGTATTTACGATTGTCCTTGAAGTTATTAGAAGTTACAGTATTTGGAGTTTATAGCAATTTGGATTTTGCCGAGGATAGATATTGCCAGGATAGATAGATATCTACAGGCCAGTTTCAATACAAATTACTTTTACAAAAAACATTTTATTGGGTTTTAGAAATTAAGCAGTTAGGCTGACATCACACTAATGTTTTTTCTCAGAGAAACAGCAGTGTTTTCCTCATTGTTTTCAATGGTGCAGATGTATTTGACACACTGAATGTGCATCACAGCCTTACATATTATTTGTTTGACTTTGATGATATCTGTTTTTTGTTCAAGGTCTCAAACCTCTCTGTCTGAGGTGCAGAAGAAAACAACCAACTCTGAGTCTCTACATGTCCTTTTAGGTCTCTCAGAGGACACCCTCGTCACCTGTGTGCAGGACAGCCTGCAAGGTTCTCTCTCCAAACTTGCATGCATGTCCGATTCTCCATCTGGAAGTGCAGGCTCTATGATGCTAATCTCTGCTGTAATGGCAGAGTTGGCTAAAGATGTCAAGTCGGCCGTATCACTGGTCGTTAAGAGTGCCTCCGCAAGTCAAACCTCTCTAGTGACATCTGGAAGAAGGGGAGACTCGGAGAACAAGGTGACTGAAAGCATGGTGAGAGAGCTGGCTGCTAAACTTGAAAAAGTTGACCAAGAGAGCAAGAGTCTAACAGGGCAAGTCATGACCACCATCTCTGACACAAAGGTGGCTTTTGTTGACGAGAACGAACAGAGTTTGCTGGAAGTTCTGAAGGACAAGATCACGTTTTTGGCATCGCATGTTGGCTTCATTGACGATCTTGATGCCCTGATAAGGAAATACGAGAGCAGCTACAATATTGATGAATCTGGTTCCTCCTGCACGCTCACATCTAAGAGCATCCAAAAACTCTCCAGCCGGGAGTTTCTAGCATCAGCAATGCAAGCAGTGAGTGGAGTTCTTGCCAAAAAAGTCAGTAGTTTGAGCTTTCCTAGTTCAGTCGTTCAGTCTGAGTTAACAGGTGCTGTATCAGGTCAAACATTGTCTGGCATTGTAAAGACAGAGTCAATTCACCCAGTGGGCTCAGCAGCGTCAGTAGTTGTTAAGACTTTCGTGTCAGATATGAAGTCCTTGGCTGAATCTGAAGAGAGTCCGCAACAGAAGAGTGCCTGGTCTGCTGCTGCTCATATCTACCACAGCATCCAAAACAACTTGATCCATGCCGGAGGATAATGGCATGATCCGTTGTAGGAGTGCTGCCAGCCAAAAGACAAGAAAGCCCTCTTCTTCACGCTCCTCCATCTCTCCAACACCTACTTCAAAATCAAGGCAGTCGCAATGGCACTTTGCTTTACCCGGGACTCCCATACCCACTGAGTTTCCTGCTCAGATTGACTTTCCCATTGTAAGAAACACAATCATTGAGGACTTCATTCACACAGAGGACTTACTTCCTCTAACCTTTGTTGACAAAGTTAGGCAAGCTGCTGGGGTGGTAGTGAACATTATGGTGGAAAGTGTTGAGAACACACAGGAAAATGGACAGGGTGCTTCTCATCTTGACGACCTCCGTTCTGCTGTTAGGAAATTGAGAAAAATGATTTCCACTTGGACCATCCACATTTTCAGTCATGAATTGGTGGATAAAGTGATAGCCATTCAGGACAGCCACAGCACTCCACATGTCTTAACATTGGAAGCAGCCAAAAGTGTTTCAGACTCCATTCTTTCAAGGCTGAAATGGGGAAAGGAACAATGTGCCATATCCAAGAAGCTCTCCTCCCATCTTCTCCAGATATTTGCTGAAGAGACAGTGAAGGGCTTCCTAAAACAGTGGTCAGATGAGTATGAAAATATAAACTTTGATGTTTCAGTCCAGAACGATCCAAAGACTTCTACTTGTATGGTCATTCTTCAAATGATCACCAAAGCCACTGCTAAATGTTATTTTGAGTCCACTACCAGCGTGGCCACCAGTGACATTGTAGAAGGCGTGTTTGATTTGGCAAGGGATACCATCAGCAGTACTGGAGAGCAGGTCCTCACCTTTAACACAAAGGTATAGTACACATACATCTTTCATGAATAACACTGCTGTTGACCTTTAGGAGATATATGATTCTTTGGGTCATGGCATTGCACTGCTTCTTTGCAATTGATATGCTGTACTTTAAGATATCGAACATTTTCCAGTTTGTTTCACTGTGCCTTTTCCCACCAACCAGGGTTCCAAGAAAGTTAGTAAGAACCTCTGTCCTCAAGAGTCTCTGGAGTACCAGCCTCAGAACACTTCCCCTACTGTGTACTTTACAGGTAAGCCCTGCTGTTGTTTAGGCTGCTGCTCAGTCAAGACTAAGATATTATTACTTTACCGTTCCACTAATTCATTTGGAAAGACATTGTACTCTCCTCTGAGTTGTTACCTATGACATACTGTACTGCGGGCGGGGTGGTAGCCTAGTGGGTTAAGAGGTTGGGCCAGTAACCGATAGGTTGCTGGTTCAGAATCCCTGAGCTCACTATGCAAAATCGGTCAATGTGCTCTTGAGCAAGGCACTTAATCCTAATTGCTTCTGTAAGTCGCTCTGGATAAGAGTGTCTGCTAAATGACAAAAATGTAAATTGATGACATACTGGATGGTCTTTCTTTGCAGAGTCGATGACAAATTCTCATGGCTTCTTTGCTCCAGAGGGAAATTATGATATTGCATCGTCCTTCCCACTTGAAGAGAAGAGTCGCAAACCCTCGTTTTTCACCAGATTGTGTAGAGCCATCACGAAAGGCTTTTCCAGACCATTCAAATCTTTAAGGAAAAGCAAATTATTTCATTAAATTCCTCATTAAAACAACAAGAGCATTCATTTGTTCAAATCAAAATCGAATCGTATTGGTCACATACGCCAAAAACAACAGGTGTAGACTTTACTGTGAGATGCTTTATTACGAGCCCATTCCCAACAATGAAGAGTTAAAAAGTAAGAAAATATTTTCTAAATAGTAACACAATAACAATAACAAGGCTATATACAAGGAGTACCAGTACCGAGTCAATGTGCATGGGTGCGAGGTAGTTGAGGTAATACAGTATGTACATGTAGGTAAGGGTAAAAGTGACTAGGCAATCAGGATAGATAATAAACACAGTAGCAGCAGCTAGTGTGAAAGTCGGTCAGTGTCACAGTGAATGTGTGGGTAGAGTGTAGTGAGTGTGCATCGAGCCAATTCAAGAGAGTCAGTGGAAAACAATTAGAAAAATACATCAATAACAAAGGGGTTCAATGCAAATAGTGCAGGTAGCCATTTAATTAACGTTAAACAGTCTTCTGGCTTGGGGGTAGAAGCTGTTAAGGAGCCTTTTGTCCCAGACTTGGTGCTCCCGTATCGCTTGCCGTGTGGTAGCAAAGTGAACAGTCTATGACTTGGGTGGTTGGAGCCTTTTGCCAATTATTTACATATCACTTACTTGATTTTTATTTTATTTGATGTCATATTGTAAAAGTATGTATCTGTTCTGCTGAAAATATGAGTTTGAAAACAATGAATGTCTACAAGTGCTTCATAAAACAGTTATATTTATTTTTGTATTTTCAAAAGACAGCAAATAGCCAATCAAATATCAACATAAGTGAAATGAAAGACAGATTTTAATTTTCAGTGAATAATTGTCTTGTCCAGTGAGCAACTCAATGACAGCAATTCAATGACATCATTAGATCACCTCCAAGAAGCATCTTCAACGTTCACCTGACAACCCATTGGTTAAGGCACATACACTAACCAAGTGTTTCTTACCTATCAAGAAGTTTGAGATCAGAAGCTTCTTCATTACCCCAGAAATGGAAAGGCTTTGAGACAAAGACAATCAACTGACAAGATAATGCACATACACTAACCCGGATGTTCTACTTGCCCCACTGAGTTACAGCAAAGTTATCATTTATGCATGGGTCCACGATCCACTCATAGCTCTCACAGCTATCTGACAGTTCTCAGAATACCAAGGAAGAAGTGTGTGATATTGGATGTTGTATCCTTCCCACTCCAAGTGATTGGGAGTCCCATAGGGTGCCGCATAATTGGCCCAGCGTCGTCCTGGTTTGGCCATCATTGTAAATAAGAATTTGTTCTTAACTGACTTGTCTAGTGAAATAAAGGTGAAATAAAAATAAACTATTTAAGTTGTCTGCTATGTTGCTGTGTAAATCCACACACTGCAGGGGAATGATGTCACATGCTGTGCTAACACATAATTACAGTAGTTGTCAGCTTTGTAACGTAAATAAAGAGTTTGTCAAATACTCTGTGAAATACAGTATGTATTATTTTCCCATAATGCCATTATTTCATGTCTTTTGTGGTATTTTTTTTCTCCCAAAATAGCATTTTTCCCCCCTTATGTAACAGATGTATTATTTTGACACTGCACAGACTCATTTATATAAGCAATTATAATCCACATCTTAATCCGCATCACTGGGGGCAAACTACCTGCCCTTCAGGACACCTACACCACCCGATGTCACAGGAAGGCCATAAAGATCATCAAGGACAACAACCACCCGAGCCACTGCCTGTTCACCCCGCTATCATCCAGAAGGTGAGGTCAGTACAGGTGCATCAAAGCAGCGACCGAGAGACTGAAAAACAGCTTCTATCTCAAGGCCATCAGACTGTTAAACAGCCACCACTAACATTGAGTGGCTGCTGCCAACATACTGACTCAACTCCAGCTCACTTTAATAATGGAAATTGATGTAAAAATGTATCACTAGCCACTTTAAACAATGCCACTTAATATAATGTTTACATACCCTACATTTCTCATCTCATATGTATATGTACAGTGGGGCAAAAAAGTATTTAGTCAGCCACCAATTGTGCAAGTTCTCCCACTTAAAAAGATGAGAGAGGCCTGTAATTTTCATCATAGGTACACTTCAACTATGACAGACAAAATTAGAAAAAAAATCCAGAAAATCACATTGTAGGATTTTTAATTAATTAATTTGCAAATTATGGTGGAAAATAAGTATTTGGTCAATAACAAAAGTTTATCTCAATACTTTGTTATATACCCTTTGTTGGCAATGACAGAGGTCAAACGTTTTCTGTAAGTCTTCACAAGGTTTTCACACACTGTTGCTGGTATTTTGGCCCATTCCTCCATGCAGATCTCCTCTAGAGCAGTGATGTTTTGGGGCTGTTGCTGGGCAACATGGACTTTCAACTCCCTCCAAAGATTTTCTATGGGGTTGAGATCTGGAGACTGGCTAGGCCACTCCAGGACCTTGAAATGCTTCTTACGAAGCCACTCCTTCGTTGCCCGGGCGGTGTGTTTGGGATCATTGTCATGCTGAAAGACACAGCCATGTCATCTTCAATGCCCTTGCTGATGGAAGGAGGTTTTCACTCAAAATCTCACGATACATGGCCCCATTCATTCTTTCCTTTACACGGATCAGTCGTCCTGGTCCCTTTGCAGAAAAACAGCCCCAAACCATGATATTTCCACCCCCATGCTTCACAGTAGGTATGGTGTTCTTTGCATGCAACTCAGCATTCTTTGTCCTCCAAACACGACGAGTTGAGTTTTTACCAAAAAGTTCTATTTTGGTTTCATCTGACCATATGACATTCTCCCAATCTTCTTCTGGATCATCCAAATGCTCTCTAGCAAACTTCAGACGGGCCTGGACACGTCTGGCACTGCAGGATTTGAGTCCCTAGCGGCGTAGTGTGTTACTGATGGTAGGCTTTGTTACTTTGGTCCCAGCTCTCTGCAGGTCATTCACTAGGTCCCCCCGTGTGGTTCTGGGATTTTTGCTCACCGTTCTTGTGATCATTTTGACCCCACGGGGTGAGATCTTGCGTGGAGCCCCAGATCGAGGGAGATTATCAGTGGTCTTGTATGTCTTCCATTTCCTAATAATTGCTCCCACAGTTGATTTCTTCAAACCAAGCTGCTTACCTATTGCAGATTCAGTCTTCCCAGCCTGGTGCAGGTCTACAATTTTGTTTCTGGTGTCCTTTGACAGCTCTTTGGTCTTGGCCATAGTGGAGTTTGGAGTGTGACTGTTTGAGGTTGTGGACAGGTGTCTTTTATACTGATAACAAGTTCAAACAGGTGCCATTAATACAGGTAACGAGTGGAGGACAGAGGAGCCTCTTAAAGAAGAAGTTACAGGTCTGTGAGAGCCAGAAATCTTGCTTGTTTGTAGGTGACCAAATACTTATTTTCCACCATAATTTGCAAATAAATTCATTAAAAATCCTACAATGTGATTTTCTGGATTTTTTCTCTCTCATTTTGTCTGTCATAGTTGAAGTGTACCTATGATGAAAATTACAGGCCTCTCTCATCTTTTTAAGTGGGAGAACTTGCACAATTGGTGGCTGACTAAATACTTTTTTGCCCCACTGTATATACTGTACTCTATATCATCTACTGCATCTTGCCATCTTTATGTAATACATGTATCACTAGCCACTTTAAACTATGCCACTTTTATATTTACATACGCTACATTACTCATCTCATATGTATATACTGTACTCGATACCATCTACTGCATCTTGCCTATGCCGTTCTGTACCATCACTCATTCATATATCTTTATGTACATATTCTTTATCCCTTTACACTTGTGTGTGTATAAGGTAGTAGTTGTGGAATTGTTAGGTTAGATTACTCGTTGGTTATTACTGCATTGTCGGAACTAGAAGCACAAGCATTTCGCTACACTCGCATTAACATCTGCTAACCATGTGTATGTGACAAATAAGATTTGACTTGAATAAAAGAGTTTTAAGACAGCAGTGTTCATACTGTGTATTTTACATTGATTTCAACCACTATAGATCTTCATCAGCAAGTGAGGATTTCTATGGACAAAAACTAGTGTTAAGTGGGGGGGTTTGGAGCCTCAATTTGACCCATGTCAAACACTTACAATCACATACAGTACAACCACATACATTCATTCAACTGAATGATTCTAGAATAAAGACTAGAACAATAATAATTCCATTCACATTCGGCTACTACAAATAGCCAGTGAAATATGATACATTTTTGTTACTTGAGAATACGAATGACTGAGAATCCACTGCCTGCCGTTATAAACTGTCTACACACAAATCAAACACAGTATTGACTATATCTATAAGCCTCATCAAAAGGAACTAAATTCTTCGTCGTCCGCATTGTTTCAGGCATCATCTGTTCCAAAGATACTTCTCCTTCAAATGTTGGTATTTGGTTTCATTGTCAACCAAACACAATTCAATATTACTTTAGTAATACAGTAGATAGCCTAAAGTACAGCCTAATTTACAAACTAATGGAACAGTATTTATTCAACCTTAAAATGAGTAACACATTTTGACAAAGCGTGCATGTTCAAGGTAGTGACATGTGTAACTCTGTGTTGTTGTTTTTGGTCGCACTGCTTTGCTTCATCTTGGCCAGGTCGCAGTTGTAAATGACAACTTGTTCTCAACTGGCATACCTGGTTAAATAAAGGTGAAAAAAAGAACAAAAAAAATAGCATTCTAAGGTCGCAGATCGGTGGAGATCTTCCCAATTGCTATAATAATCTGTGCAGAATCTCAAACAGCATTGATCACTTGCACCATGCTCTTTTAATGTAATCTCAACTACAATCCAGGTCATTTGGTTGTGCTATTAGATAAAGCACATTGATAACACATTTAAATTGTTGTATAAATATGCGTAGTGGGGTAGAGCAGTAGAGTAGAGACACTTATAGAACATTTTTAGTAGCCTAGGGTCCGGGAAAATGTTGACCTTTTAAAAACGCATTTCATGCAATTCTACATAATTTTACATGACTGGAGAGTTTGGCTGAATATTTTTTAATACCTCACAAATTATTGAAATGGCAGGCTACTTTGACGCTGACAAACGTATCTGAGATCAATAAAAAATACCTTGTCTTGAATCCATCAATAGCTTCTCATGACGTAGTAAACTATTCTGAATTATTTAATTTATTTCTGAACAGACAGTGTTAGGATTTGTGTTTATTGCACTATAACCCAATGCTATATCACATGTGATATAATATTAGCAACTGTTAGCCTGGGCGCCTGGGTGTCTGTGTGTGTGTGCTGGAAGTAACAGTTAGCCCCAGATAAGTGTGCTGGGAAGCTGTGGTTAGCCTTGAGCGAGAACAGTGTGCTTTGTATGCAGGTGCAAATAGCTCAGACAATGTTGCAGAGCTGTCTGACCTCAGTCTCTGGGGTGAGGGAGCGTAATCTACACAGCAACAGCGCCGGGACACCAAAGAGCGCCAAGAGGCTGGGACTAGCCTGAGCGCCGGCGATAGGCTGAGCAGAGTTTAAACCACGCTCAGCCTCTGCTGTGATAGGCCAACAGACGGGTTGGAAATAGTCTGCCACAGTATAAGAACAGCTGTTTACTTACATCCTGACAGTTCTATGTTCTGCCCTGCGAGGTGATACAGAGAACCCGTATATACGAAAATTGCATTTACCATTTATCGCTTGAGTTTAATAAAAATACTTAAAGTATATTCGGTGACTCTGAATCACATTTTGTCCTGATACCAGATTTGAATTGACGCAATCCCTTATAGACAGCAGTAATTCTATAACTTCAGAAAATTCCTCCAGAACCCTTCGCGCAGCTATGATTTTTCGTGAAAATGTTTTAATATCTTTTTTTTAGGCCTATCCAGAATGTCACTAGTTCGGCATGACTGGAGTCACCGTTTTTTTGTCACAAATGTGAAGAAGAAAAAAAACTACTTTTTCGTGAAAATGGTTTTAAAGTCTTTTTTTGGGGCCTATCCAGAATGTCGCTAGTTCGGCATGTCCGGAGTCACCGTTTTTTGGTCATGAAGGTGAAGAAGAAAAAAATCTGTGATTTTTCATGAAAATGTTTTTAATATATCTTTTTAGGCCTATCCAGAATGTCGCTAGTTCGGCATGACCGTTTTTTTGTCACGAATTTGAAAAAAAAATATCTGCACTTTTTAGTGAAAATGGTTTTTAAATCACTTTTTAGGCCTATCCAGATTGTCGCTAGTTCGGCATGACTGGAGTCACCGTTTTTTGGTAACACATTTAAAGAAAAAAAACTAATTTTTTGTGAAAATGGTTAAAAAATATTTTTTGGGGCCTATCCAGAATGTCGCTAGTTCGGCATGACCAGAGTCACCGTTTTTTTGTCACGAATTTGAAGGGGAAAAAATCAGCACTTTTTCGTGAAAATGTTTTTAATATTTTTTTTAGGCCTACCCAGAATGTCACTAGTTCAGCATGAACTAGCATATCACCATACCATATATATATATCACCATACTATATATATATATCACCATACTATATATATCACCATACTATATATCACCACACTATATATCACCATACTATATACCACCACACTATATATCACCATACTATATACCACCACACTATATATCACCACACTATATATATATATAATTCAATTCAATTCGATTGACTTTATTGACATGGCAAGTTCATTATCACTTACATTGTCAAAGTATACATATCGAAAAATAAAAATAAAATATATATGTATATTTATATATAAATAAATGGTGGGACCAACAGCAATAATAATAATAGTAGTAGTGGACATGGGATTACCATTAATAACAGCTACAACAACAATATTAATCAGAACAACAATACATTAAAGCAATGGTAGTAGACCAGTCTCAACATGACTGAGAAGACATATGACCTGGTATGAAAGACAAAACAAAACTAAGCTAAATGGGAAATATTATCAACATTACTTTGCATTTTTCACTGGCTGTCCCTCAGGTTGTGGCAGGAGGACACATATTTGGCTGCCAAAACTGCACATTTTGGCTTTTCACCCAATAAATATTAGATTTTTTCTTCATCTTTTATAGTTTCAAATTCTTTGTATTGAATTATAATTTTGGGAAATAAATATGCTCTTAGGTCTGAGTATTTGTCACAGTGTAGTAGGAAATACACCTCTGTCTCTACCTCTCCCCTGGAGCAGAGTGAGCACAGCCTGTCCTCTCTGGGCAGCCAGGTTTGTCTGTGACGACCGGTCTCTATAGCCAGACTGTGATCACTGAGTCTGTACCTAGTCAATGTTTTCCTCAGTTTTCTATCAGTCACAGTGGTCAGATAGTCTGCCACCATGTACTGTCTGTTTAGAGCCGAATAGCATTGAAGTTTACTTAGATTTTTTGTGGTGTCTTTTGAGCCAGATTCTAATTGGAATTTCAATTTTGATGTTCCTTTAAATGGCATAGAATGCTCTTCTTGCTTTGTCTCTCAGCTCATTCACAGCCATGTGAAAGCTACCTGTGTTGCTGATATTTAGTCCTAGATATGTGTAGTTTTTGGTGTGTTCTAATAGAACTGTGTCCAAATAGAATTTATATTTCCGGACCTTTTTTGGAATATCATTATATTTGTTTTTTTTAGGTTAACGGTCAGAGCCCAGGTCTGACAGAACCTGTGAAGACGATCTAGGTGCTGCTGTAACCCCTCTTTAGTGGGAGACAGCAGCACCAGGTCATCTGCGTACAGCAGACACTTGATTTCAGTGTTGTGTAGGGTGATACCAGGTGCTGCCGATTCTTCTAATGTTTTTGCCAATTCATTAATGTAGATGTTAAACAATGTTGGACTTATTGGGCAATCCAATCTGGCTTCTGCTCGGGACGTTGTGTTCGTCAAGGAAATGATGTAGTCTGCTATTTATAATACTGCAGAGAATTTTCCCCAAGTTGCTGTTAACGCAAATTCCTCTGTAATTATTTGGGTCAAATTTGTCTCCATTTTTATAGATTGGTGTGATCAATCCCTGGTTCCAAATATCGGGGAAAATACCTGCAGTGAGGATACTGTTGAAGAGTTTGAGTATAGCCAATTTGAATTTGTGGTCTGTATATTTGATCATTTCATTTAAAATACCATCAGCACCACAGGCCTTTTTGGGTTGGAGATTGCATAGTTTTTCCAATAATTCTTCTTCTGTAATTGGGGTATCCACAGGATTCTGATAGTCTTTGACTGCTAATTCAAGGATTTGTAATTTTTCTTGTATATCTTTTTGTTCTGGGCTCTTTGTTATATTGCTGTAGAGGTTTGCAAAGTGATTTCTCCACATATCCCCATTTTGGATAGCCAATTCCTCATGATGAGGTTTGTTTAATTTATTCCAATTCTCCCAGAAGTGGTTTGATTCTATGTATTCCTCAATTCCATCCAGCTGATTTCTAATGTGCTGTTCCTTTTTTGTTCTTAGGGTGCGTTTGTATTGCTTCAGTGTTTCCCCATATTGAAGGCATATATTTTTGTTGTCTGGTTCTCTGTGTTTTTGATTAGATATATTTCTCAATGACTTTCTTAGATTTTTGCAATCATTTAAAACCATTTTTCATTATCTGTTATTTTTGGTTTGTTCTTATGCTTCTCCAGATTAGCCAAGGAGGCTAATTTGTCAAATATAAAGTTTATGTTCCTAACGGACAAATTTACACCTTCATTGCTGAAGGAGAATGTTAAGGCTAAAAAGTTGTCCAGGAGAGATTGTATTTTTTGGCTATGTAATAAATGATGTTTTTTATGTGACTTTAACACATAGCTACAATGCTGACATAATGCCTTTTTTACTAAAGTAGATTTTGTTGTAACACTTTGCTGCACCCCACAGATGAACCCGTTCTGCCTGTGCCAGATACTAACCTCACTCCGACACACACACAGAGATAGATGGCTGACACAAACCGTTTATGAGCACTGATAAGGCAGGGGGCGCTCTGACCTCAGGGGGGCGCTCTGACCTCGGCGCCAGTTGCTGGTGTCTGCATCAACATCTTGTCAATGCAAGAGACAACCCAGACCGGCATGGCACTCAATGAGCACGCGCATGCATACACACACACGCACAAACCCCTGTTTCAGGCGGGAGTTCCACGAACAAAGAACATTACCATGAACCAATGAGACATTGATATCAGCCTGAAGGGGACGATCCTCCACTACCAACGACCAGTCAGCAGCACGAGCTGCCAGAATCTACCTACGTCATTACCTGTATAAAATGCATTGGACACTATGTATGGGGACTCCTTTTTGATAGTTCGCTAGGAACTTGACAAACGGATCCGTGCAGCACGATTTGTCAGATATCTATACCTCTGAATAAACTGTCTTACTATATACCGATCCACCCTGTCCAGCGTTTTAACTTCGTCTCATTTCTCTAGTAACTGTAACATCAACATTAACAGCTACTAATTGCTTTTTGGTAGATGTCTGTACTGTTTGCACTCAATCTATAGGCTTGTTTAGTACCATGTAATTTATTGGGCCGTGATGCTTCATGGTTGGGTTCTGCTCTTCTCAGATACACTGTGATTTTACTGTGGTCTGAGAGAGGTGTTAGTGGGCTGACTGTGAAGGCTCTGAGAGACTCTGGGTTTAGGTCGGTGAGGAAGTAGTCTACAGTGCTGCTGCCAAGGGATGAGCTGTAGGTGTACCTACCAAAAGAGTCTCCTCTCAGCCTGCCATTGACTATGTACAGACCCAGTGTTCGACAGAGCCTCAGGAGCTGTACTCCGTTTTTGTTTTTCACTTTGTCATAGTTGTTTCTGTGGGGGTATGTGGGGAGGGAAAGGTTATTGCTTCCTGGTAGGTGTTTATCCCCATGACTGTTAAAACTTCTTATGGCTGCAGGGGCAGTATTGAGTAGCTTGGATAAAAGGTGCCCATTTCAAATGGCCTCGTACTCAATTCTTGCTCGTACAATATGCATATTATTATTACTATTGGATAGAAAACACTCTCAAGTTTCTAAAACCGTTTGAATTATATCTGTGAGTAAAACAGAACTCATTTTGCAGCAAACTTCCTGTCAGAAAGTGAAAAATCTGAAATCGAGGCTCTGTTCCAGGGCCTCCCTAATCATTTGCTTGAAATCTATTAGTATACATGCATTTCATATGCCTTCCACTAGTTGTCAATAGGCTGTGAGAGGTGAAATGGGGTCTCTAGCACTTTCTATGGTCAAAAGAGAGAGCTTGGAATGACAGGACCCCAATTTCCTTTGTTCAGGAAGACGCGGAAAGGACTTCCGCATTGGCTTCTGAAAAGCTTTTGTTATAGACGGCTAATATCTCCGGCTTTGATTTTATTTGATAAATGTGACAATATCATCGTAAAGTATGTTTTTGTGTGTGTGTGTCTGTGTGTGTGTGCTGGAAGTAACAGTTAGCTCAGATAAGAAGCTGGGAAGCTGTAGTTAGCCTTGAGCGAGAACAGTGGACAATGTATACAGATGCAGATATCTCAGACAATGTTATAAAACTGTCTGACCCCAGTCTCTGGGGTGAAGGAGCGTAATCTACACAGCAACAGCGACGGGACAACAGAGAGCGCAAAGGGGCTAGGACTAGCTTATGTGCCAACACCAACGATAGGCTGGGTGAGTCTAAACCACGCCCAGTCTCTACTCTGACAGGCCGGCTCGGAAGTGGGAACTATCTCTGTCATAAGTATATATTATAATATCTTTGTCAGTAACAAGTGTCTTCTCTGTTTCCACCCTGCGGGGTGGTGCAGTGGACCCGTATATACGAAAAATGCATTTGCCATTTATTAACTTTTGAATGAAACAATTATTTTAATCAAGTTCAGGTGTCCTATTGTTCCTATCTCAGTTGAACTTACGCAACCCTAACAATTGGTGACCCCGACGCTGAACTGAGGGAACTTGCTGGACAAAGCGCCAGCCTTTGGCCGAGACTGTCGCCAGACGGGGTCCTCTCACAAAAGACCGCGGTCTACTTAAACAGGTAAGCAGATACCTATTGTATTAATATACCAAAGTTCTGCACATTGGCGTTAACCAAATTTATTTTGTGAGAAAACCTAACTGGTGTAAGTTACTAAATTTTCGAACCATATGTTCATTACAGTAAAGTAAGGATAAAACGAACTACGTATTATTTTCATTACGTACTACTTGATGGCGAATGCATTTTCAATTGGCCAACAGAATAACAATGGTATGACTGTATGTGTATGGAGTGAAATTAAAAGCCTGTTTGTGTGTCTGTATGTATGTAGGCTAGGGTTGTTTTATTAAAAGTCTATAAGACTTTAGGGAAGTGATTGAGGACAATGGCCACATAACCACCGTGACTGGCGGGATATTGAACATAAGACAAGTTCTAATATTGAACGACAATATACCGACTTCACGGATTTTTATGTATTTACATGGTATGTGGGATATAAGACAAATTGTCGATTAACAAGTCTAGGTGTAGTGGACCCTCGACTAAAAGTGGACGGCAACATAGTCCAGGGAAAGGCAGAAGTATTGGAATATAAGATAAGTCTAGGTGTAGTGGACCCTCGACGGCAATACACTGAGTAAGACAAGTTCCCTGTAACAAGTAAACGGCAAAATATTTTAAGTTGGGTTTATATGCGCATATTACCGAACAACAATGTTTTGGAGATAAGATAAGTTTACTGATTGAATAAAGACGTGTTGGATATAAGATAAGTCACACTGTATGTCTGTTGCTATATGATTGTGTGTATGAAATAAGTCAGGCTTATATGTAAGAGGAAGTAAGAATATAACGTAGTTAGGTATACTCTAATAATACCACAGACAGTAACACACATTCCCACTATTTAATCATAGTCACATTAGGACACATTACACAAACATACCCATTGGGAATAAATATTTAACTATAATGGCTCACATTGAAAAAGTGATGATAACACTGAAATCTACTCTAGAAATAAATGGAGAAAAATTATACAGAGAATAGACAGAAGAGGGCAGTATTGCCACACTCAACGGCTCCCAGTCGACGGGGATCCTTGTTGAATGCTGGTGACATAACGAAATACATAAAACCAATTCGGAGTAGAGAGAATAGGGATAATCCTCGCTGGGGGAAAGCTTGGACCTTTGAATTGTAATGTTTTCTGGGAATTGTCTCGGTGCTGGAGTTTGCGAATACAGACAATTATAATAACATGCTTGTTGGCGGGGAAACTCAGTTATTTCGGTGGCGTTGGTGGTTCAGTGGTAGAATTTTTGCCTTCAACGCGGGAGACTGAGGTTCGTATTTCAGCCCTGACATCGATTTAAGATACGGCTGTTAGTGTTTGTTCAGGATATGAACTGAACGTTTTAATAACTTATTTACCGTAGGTTAAATTTAAAGACTAATGTTATTATTGTTATGGATTGGCTGACATGCGATATAAATTTAGCGAAGTATATGGTCCGTTTACATTTTTGAATAGAGAAAGTTGAGAAGTTGATTTTACTTATACGATAGTTTTGGTGCAAAACTCAGTTGGAGTAAGTGGATGTTTTGCCTAGAGGCAGGAATAGCAGAGTTAGTTTTGGTATTGTATTGGCTATTGCCTATATATTCAACATTTGATAATGATTGGCAAATCCGTGTATTTAACCACAACATAGACATGTTTTTCTAAAAATCCATGAGTTTAGATGAAGCCAAACAGTGAGACATTTAGTTAAAATTTGGAAACAACACAGTTGTTACAGACAGATAAGGGAAAGGGCAGACAGAGGAGCCCTCCCTGCACTGCTGAGACCTTGAAGGTTTGAGAGCAGAGAGGGGAGTTTTGGAAGGGGCGCTCCTACATGATAATGTAGAACATAAGAATATTTTACTAATCTTACTAGAATAGGTAAGGTTGTTACCTGGCCAGGGCCAGGTATCAAACGGGGGAGGGGTACATTGTGGTCTAGGATAGGATGGGGCCTATTGGATAATAAACTAATTAAAATTAAAAGAAATTCTAGCTAACAAATAGGCATAGAAGTTAAATATATAATCAGATAGAACAAATGAGAAACTGTTTGTTAACCAAACCTGTATGTCCAAGATTTTATGCATTACAGGTGAATTAAAGGAGAAGGTGATTCACTCGACCTGGGGGCATATCGCACTTGGAGGGTGAGACACACTGACACTGCCGAATGATCACAGAGTTAAGGAGAAGAACTGTTGCTAATAAAGCTCGGGGGTCAACTCGTTAATGAAAAATCCCTGACCCCGTCCTTTCCTCACTGTGTACGTTCATAGAAGTGAAGGTGTGGCTTGGTCTCTGGCTGATGATGTGTTCTCTGGGAGAGGGTGGGGCTTTACAGGACTGTTGGTCGTCCTGAGCTGTCTGATTGGTATACATGGGGATGGTTGCCATCACAGTACTGCCAGAGCCACCACCAGTTCCAACAGTCCAGGTTCAGCCGGCCTCCTCCACCACTTCAAGACCAAGTCCCACGCCATCACCTAAGCTCTCCAATCCGGTACAGGTAATAAATGTAAAAGACATCTCAGATAGTGACCAATTGGGGACTGAAACTGGTTATGAGGGAAGGGAGAATATGTGGTTGGCCTATATGAGATACACTGCCAAAACACTTAATAGAAAGGACTGTGTCATATGTGGGCATGCCAGACCTACTCTGGCTACTCACCCATTTGCCCTAAGCAATGGGAAAGGTTGGATGTGCATATTGGAAAGTTTCTATCATAATAAGCCAAATTCAACCCTGTGTAAAACTCTGAGTCTTGTGTTCCCAGAAGTCCCTCCCCAGAAGGCACCGTGGGGAGTTGAGGCATATGGGGGAAATTACAGCTGTAACACTGGTACAGGTAGGGGTATAGACTATGGGAGGCTCCCTACTACTGCCTGCATCACTAATGTCACTATGAACTAGAGGTGTTGCTGATGTATGGTGGATGTGTGGACCTGCCAGGCGGTTGACCCCCATTTTGAAAGGAGAATGGCAGGGCACATGTGCTTTGGCCAGTCTGATAACACCATTGACTATTATTGAGGTTACAGCTAACCAACTCTTGGGAGCTGCACATGACAAAGAGGCTCGGGACCAACCCAGGAGACGGCAGAAACGTGACGCTCCTTGGTCCGAGGGTACAGATAACATCCACACCAACCTGTTGGGGTCCCAATAGGGGTCCCCCACGAATTCCAGACATTAAACAGGAATGATGGCCTGTGGCATTTATTGCCCATTATTGGCCCAGCTATTGTTGATGCTAAGCAGAATGCCTGGATCAATTATATCTACTATAATCAACAATGATTTGTTAACTACACCCACACTGCATTTATGGAGATGGCTGAACAATTGGATGCCACCTCTCGAACTGCTAGACAGAATAGGCTAGCACTAGACATGATTCTGGCCAACCAGGGAGGTGTTTGTGCAATGTTTGGAGAACAATGTTGCACGTTTATCCCTAACACTACCAGTCCTGATGGGAGCATTTCAAAAGCTCTGAGTGGGTTGGAAAAGTTATCTGTGGAGATGAAGGGTCTTGCAGGTGTGGAGGAGAGTGGACTGTTCCCCTGGCTGGATGGTTGGTTTGGTGAGTACACTGCCATGTTGGTTACTGGATTTCTGACCCTAGTAGTCGTGTTTCTTGTGCTACTATGTTGCGCTGCTTGCTTTTGTTATAGACGGCTAATATCTCCGGCTTTGATTTTATTTGATAAATGTGACAATATCATCGTAAAGTATGTTTTTTCAATATAGTTTAATCAGATTATTGATTTTTTTTCGGGAGTTTTGGCGTGTTCCGTTCTCTGCGTTTGTTGACGATGGACAGCTTCGCGCCACTTGGCAAGTTTTGCTTGCTAATTCAAGGGGGGAAAAGGACATTCTAAATCCAAACAACGATTGTTCTGGACAAAGGACCCCTTGTGCAAGATTCTGATGGAAGCTCAACAAAAGTAGGACCCATTTATGATGTTATTTCCTATTTCTGTCTAAAATGTGTTGTTGTGTTTTCCGCCCAGATTTTGGGCGCTCTCTCGCTATAACGTAAGCTGCATGTCGTACTAAAGTTATTTTTAGAATTCTAACACGGCGATTGCATTAAGAACTAGTGTATCTATCATTTGCTGTACAACAAGTGTTTTTTAGTAACGTTTATGATTAGTTATTTGGTCAGAATAGGTGAGTGTCAGAAATATATCCGGAGATTCTGGAAAATATTTGCTACGTTTTCACAATGTATAACCATGGATTTCAGCTCTAAATATGCACATTTTCGAACAAACCATATATGTATTGTGTAATATGATGTTATAGGACTGTCATCTGATGAAGTTTATGAAGGTTAGTGAAATAATTCATATCTTTTGCTGGTTTTGTCCCTATCGCTACTGTTGCCTTGAATCAATGCTGTTGTGTGGTTGGCTATTGTAGTAAGCTAATATAATGCTATATTGTGTTTTCGCTGTAAAACACTTAAAGAATCGGAAATATTGGCTGGATTCACAAGATGTTTGTCTTTAATTTGCTGTACACCATGTATTTTTCATAAATGTTTTATGATGAGTATTTAGGTATTTCAATTTGGTCTCTGTAATTGTTCTAGCTGCTTCGGTGCTATTTCCGATTGTAGCTGCAATGTAAAACTATGATTTATACCTCAAATATGCACATTTGTCGAACAAAACATAGATTTATTGTATAACATGTTATAAGACTGTCATCTGATGAAGTTGTTTCTTGGTTAGTTTGGTTGGTTCTTGGTTAGTTTGGTTGGTTTTGTGCAAGTCACCTGTGCTGTGAAAAATGTCTGTGCTTTTTTGTATTTGGTGGTGAGCTAACATAAATATACGTGGTGTTTTCGCTGTAAAACATTTAAAAAATCGGACATGTTGGCTGGATTCACAAGATGTTTATCTTTCATTTGCTGTATTGGACTTGTTAATGTGTGAAAGTTAAATATTTCTAAAAAATATATTTTGAATTTCGCGCCCTGCACTTGAAGTGGCTGTTGTCATATTGTGCCCGACTTCGGGCTTGCAGCCCAAAGAAGTTTTTAATAGTGTCTTGTTCTTCTGCTGTTCTAGCATTCAGGTCTCCACAGACCAGTACGTTGCCTTGGGCCTGAAAGTGACTAATCTCTCCCTCTAGAATGGAGAAGCTCTCTTCATTGAAGTAGGGTGACTCTGAGGGGGGCTATGTATGTGGCACAGAGGAAGACGTTTTTATCTGTCAAGATAGCCTCCTTGTTGATTTTTAACCAGATAAAGAATTCTCCTGTTTTGATCAATTCGATTGAATTAATTAGTTCAGATTTATACCATATTACCATTCTCCCTGAGTCTCTGCACTGTTTGATTCCTTTTAATTTAGTGGATGGTATGATTATCTCCCTATAACCTAGTGGACAGCCAGTGGAAACATCACCTCTGCACCATGTTTCCTGTAGTACTACAATATCAACATCATCAATTTCTTTCAGGAAGTCTGGGTTTCTGCTCTTTAGCCCAAAAGCAGAGGACTTCAATCCTTGTAAATTCCAACATGCAACGTAAAAAGACTTCATAACCTTTTTTTTCTTTTTTTTCTTCTTTTCTTTACCTTTCAAAATGAGACAAACACTCACAATCCAAGAAGAACCATTAAAATAGGATTTTTCAATTAAAGTAAACTCTTATTTTGCAAATGTGATTTGTTTATCATTTTAGATAGAATTTGTGTCATGCCACTTGGGTGGATGTAGTGTGAGGATGGTGGAGTTCTTGTGCTCATCTTACCATGACCCTCGGCCTATCACATGTGAGCATAGTAGACTCAGCATTTGTTTAATGTCACTCATTTGGTTGGTGGGGGCTGGGCCAGTTGCTCCTCTCACAGCCTGTGCGTAGCTCTGCCTGCTGGGCTGTGGCTCCTTCAGGTGTGGGTCTGCCGTGGGGGGCAGGGGGGTGGGAGGCCTCGTCTGGGTGGCTCTGAAGCTGGGCTGGGGTGGTCTGTGCTGCGCTGGCTGTGGTGGGCATTGAGGTTGGTGGTGCTGTGGTCGTGGCTGGGGGGTCCAGGGTGCTGGTCCGGGATGTTGTCTCGGTGATCTCGGCAGGGTGGAGATTGCTCCGCTGTTCCTGGGTGGAGAGGTCGGGCTGCGGTTTAAAGCAACGTCCTTGAGGGTCTTGGCAAGGATGGGGACTGTCTCCCTGTACAGGTGAACATGGTCATAGAGACAGTCCAGATCGAGGGTAGGATGGTGGGCCAGGTGTACATTGGGTCGCAGGGCACAGTCCCGGGATAGGCTGGCGTTTATTCTTTGGATTGTGGCAGGGTGGAAGTCCCTCCTCTGTAGAAGGGTTGACATCACGATTCTTGAGTTGGGGAAGATTGCGGAGGCCTTCTCAATCACTCCCCGTAGTGAAGTCGCCACCCTCTCCTGCTGAGCACGCAGGTCGTTGCGTCCGGTATGTATGATTATGTGGCTTGGCGACCCGAGATGGGCCTTATCAAGCAGCTCCATGGCACTTTGCGTTGTTGGGCACCACACCTTTCTCGTTTTGTGTCTAGGGAAAAGTTTCTTCTCCTGAACATACTTCCCATTTGAGTCCATTAACAGGACGATGTCAGCCAGTGTTTCTTCTGGACTGGGGGAGGCAGATGGGTGTTGGAGCTGGGGTGTGGCTGGTCTGTGTCGGTGCCACTGTCAGTGGGAGGCTGTTCTGTGGGTTGGGGGGGGAGGGGTGCAGCAGCCAGGGCTAGGGAAGTCTGGCTGGTTGAGCTGGGCTCCTCTGCTGTGTGAGGGCAGGTCATAGGGTGGTGATGTATCTGCTCCTGCAGCCTGTCCTCTGCTCTCTTTCTCTCCTGCAGCTCCTCTCTTAGTGTGGTCAGCTCCTTATTGCTGCTCTGCCTGTCTTTTTGGAGCTCTCTCACCTCCTTTGTTAGATCAGCCAGCTCTCTCTTGAGTCCGTCTCTCTCTTGCTGAACCTCTTTCAGCTGTGTTGCAAGGCTGCTGTCCTGCTCGGTCCTCACCTTGGTTAGGAGCTCCTCTAAGGCGTGGTTGTCTGGTTGCTGTTTGCTCACGCTCTCCCTGAGCAGGACCACCTCCCCCTCCAGTTTGGTGAACTCATCCCTCATGGCAGCCATGGTGGTGAGGAGGGCCTGAGCCTGCTCTGCACTGAGGGGGTCGCTCTCCTCCTGGGGCGTGTCCTCCACTATGGTGGGAAGAGAGGTGCTGGATGTGCCTTTTTGGGTGGGGAGGGTAGGGGTGAGGGTGGTGCTAGTGGAGTTTGTCTTGTGGGAGGGCATGTCACTGGTGGTGTTCTTCTCTCTCTCCGCTCTCTCCTTAATGGTCTGAAAGTCTGTTTCAAACAGCCTAATGTTACCTTGCACCATGACAGTCCCAGTCTTGTAGAGGTTGATTGTTATCATGGTGCAGTCAGGGTCGTCTGTCTCTTTGATTTTCAGCTTCCACCCATTACAGATTCCCTCTTTCTTTATGGATGGGTAGTGAGAGCACACTGCTGAGCGCCATGCATTTGGCTGGTCAGTGAGGAAGATGAGATTACTCACGTCACCGTTTTTGTAGAGGTCTGCAAAAAGGGTTTCTGGCCTCTCCTCTAGTAGTTTCTGTTTAAAAGCTTTCCTCGTTGTGTCATTTTTGGCCTTTTTTGGGTAGAGAATGGATTCTGCGCTGAGGGGGAGTGGGGACATGGTGTCTGTGCGATCTGCTACTACCGCTACTGCTGTGCTGTTCTGCTGCCCTGTTGCCATGGCAACCGATTTGTTCGTCTGCTGTTCGCGCTACTTTAGTTCAAAAACCCACAAAATGAGTGAAAAATCCTCACACAAAAAACTGAAGATATGTTTACAGTTAGTCCGTGCTCCTTTTTGGTTTACTCACTCATTTCGGTCGTTTGATGTAGTTGTATTAACTGCCCTTGCTGGGTTTGTTTTAGCTCGTTTATTCTAGCTAGCTTGTTAGTCTGCTGGCCAGGTCTTTGTTGTGTAGCTAGCTAGCTAGACTCAAAACTTCTTAACTTGAGGCGCAAAGTTACTTTTTTTTCTCTATTCTGAATGAATAGATTTGTTGTTCATCACTTCTTGTCTGGAATTCTTCTTCGATTAGAGTGTTTATCTCATTCTAAAAACCAAAACAAATCTAATATATCAGGAGCTCATGTTGACCATTACTCTCTCTCTCTCTATATATACAGTGGGGAGAACAAGTATTTGATACACTGCCGATTTTGCAGGTTTTCCTACTTACAAAGCATGTAGAGGTCTGTAATTTTTATCATAGGTACACTTCAACTGTGAGAGACGGAATCTAAAACAAAAATCCAGAAAATCACATTGTATGATTTTTAAATAATTAATTTGCATTTTATTGCATGACATAAGTATTTGATCACCTACCAACCAGTAAGAATTCCGGCTCTCACAGACCTGTTAGTTTTTCTTTAAGAAGCCCTCCTGTTCTCCACTCATTACCTGTATTAACTGCACCTGTTTGAACTCGTTACCTGTATAAAAGACACCTGTCCACACACTCAATCAAACAGATTCCAACCTCTCCACAATGGCCAAGACCAGAGAGCTGTGTAAGGACATCAGGGATAAAATTGTAGACCTGCACAAGGCTGGGATGGGCTACAGGACAATAGGCAAGCAGCTTGGTGAGAAGGAAACAACTGTTGGCACAATTATTAGAAAATGGAAGAAGTTCAAGATGACGGTCAATCACCCTCGGTCTGGGGCTCCATGCAAGATTTCACCTCGTGGGGCATCAATGATCATGAGGAAGGTGAGGGATCAGCCCAGAACTACACGGCAGGACCTGGTCAATGACCTGAAGAGAGCTGGGACCACAGTCTCAAAGAAAACCATTAGTAACACACTACGCCGTCATGGATTAAAATCCTGCAGCGCACGCAAGGTCCCCCTGCTTAAGCCAGTGCATGTCCAGGCCTGTCTGAAGTTTGCCAATGACCATCTGGATGATCCAGAGGAGGAATGGGAGAAGGTCATGTGGTCTGATGAGACAAAAATAGAGCTTTTTGGTCTAACTCCACTCGCCGTGTTTGGAGGAAGAAGAAGTATGAGTACAACCCCAAGAACACCATCCCAACCGTGAAGCATGGAGGTGGAAACATCATTCTTTGGGGATGCTTTTCTGCAAAGGGGACAGGACGACTGCACCGTATTGAGGGAAGGATGGATGGGGCCATGTATCGCGAGATCTTGGCCAACAACCTCCTTCCCTCAGTAAGAGCATTGAAGATGGGTCGTGGCTGGGTCTTCCAGCATGACAACGACACAAAGCACACAGCCATGGCAACTAAGGAGTGGCTCCGTAAGAAGCATCTCAAGGTCCTGGAGTGGCCTAGCCAGTCTCCAGACCTGAACCCAATAGAAAATCTTTGGAGGGAGCTGAAACTCCGTATTGCCCAGCGACAGCCCCGAAACCTGAAGGATCTGGAGAAGATCTGTAGGGAGGAGTGGGCCAAAATCCCTGCTGCAGTGTGTGCAAACCTAGTCAAGAACTACAGGAAACGTATGATCTCTGTAATTGCAAACAAAGGTTTCTGTACCAAATATTAAGTTCTGCTTTTCTGATGTATCAAATACTTATGTCATGCAATAAAATGCAAATTAATTACTTAAAAATCATACAATGTGATTTTCTGGATTTTTGTTTTAGATTCCGTCTCTCATAGTTGAAGTGTACCTATGATAAAAATTACAGACCTCTACATGCTTTGTAAGTAGGAAAACCTGCAAAATCGGCAGTGTATCAAATACTTGTTCTCCCCACTGTATATTGTAACGACCCTGGGTTTATAAGCGCGGAAATCGACTCTGCCGCACGAGCATGCTTTTGCGGCACAGTTGATAGCACGCCGGACTTCGGGCTAGAAGGTCGAGGGTTCGAGACCTGCTCCCTGCTGTTTCATTACATTGGTGTCGGAAGTGATCGGACCTCGCATCCACGACAGTGCGTGTGCTTGGCCGGTGAGCGCGTTCCTGTAAGACGTAAAGTCGCAAGCTGGCGCGAGGACGCGCTCTTTGAACGGAGGGAGTAGTGTAACGACCCTGGGTTTATAAGCGCGGAAATCGACTCTGCCGCTTGAGCATGCTTTTGCGGCACAGTCGATAGCGCGCCGGACTTCGGGCTAGAAGGTCGAGGGTTCGAGACCTGCTCCCTGCCTGTTTCATTACAATATATATCACAGTCCATAACGGAAAGGCTGCCGGATCCTGTTCTGGCATGATCCGGCTCAAATTAAGCACTGATTTGAAGTACCTAGTCCTCTACCTGCTGAGTATAAAGATTATTCAACTAGATTCAGTGGGCTTGTCATTCACACAGTACTGATGAAAAATCAAGTACATTTGATCTAAATGTGTGTATACGAGGACATCTAGTGGTCACCGTTAAAAAAATAAAAAATCCATGCTAGCTATGCACTAGCATGCGATGCCATATATTTGAGGCAGGTATTTATTTTTCAACATGTATAGTCATTGACTGGAATTTTTTTTAATTGTATGAGCTATGCATCTGTGTACCGGCGTTGTTGTACCCCTCTACTATCTAGCTTGGTGGGGCGATCTTATTCTGCATGCCTTCTTCACTTAAATACAATGTGTCGTCATGCATTTGTGCGTGCACGCTGTTAACGGTCATATCTGTCTTGCTAGCTAATTTAGCTAACTCATCAACCAGTATTTTATACGCTATTTCTGCACGATAGCACGTATTAAAGCCTTGAAACTCATAGGGACCTCTCTGTCACCACTGGTCATCTAGCTAGCCCTTATTTGCCGGGCAGGGTTACATCGGTTTCCATTGAACTTGACAGTTTGTTAGGCTGGCTAGCTAGGTAGCTAATTCGCTAACGCTACCTCTTTATCATGTAGCAGCCTATGCTGACTAGCGTCGCTAGCAACTAGCTAACATCGATAAACTTTAGTCGTGGGTCCACAAATTCAAACAAATGGTACTGAACTGATGACAAAATCATGTTTCTAAATTGTAGTGGCTATTTATGTTTTGTTTATTTGTTTTTTGCTGAATGACATTGCGAATATAATCCATTTTTGTCACTTAACTACCGGTATGTATCTAATCTGGTTTCGGCATGAGAAAAGTATTAATCCCAAATTCCCGCGAGAATTTGCGCACTAACGGATACTGGGCAATAGAAATCAGAGATCCGGTCACGAATGCGGAGCCACTCCCGAAAATAACAAGGCGTTTGTGACACTTTCATGCGTTCCAATTTTGTCATAATTGTCTGTAGGTTCTAAATTGTCTATCAGCTTGGCTGTCCTTCAGAAAGTAGCTAATACTTGTACTCAACAGCTGTATTTTCATACAGTTAATAATAACACTAGCAACAAAACAGATTTAATTCCTTAAAATGATATTGCCAGATGGAAGAAAATAACAAGGTAGGCCTAAACTGTAATAAGATATACCTTAAAGACTGCTTGTGTTTGATCCTGAATCCAGTTGCCCTTCTTGTACTGGGATAAAACAATAGGGAACCCATGAACCTTATGGAGGCGTGCATGTGTTTTGCAGACACACCTGGGTTCTAGACTGGCTGAGGTTAACATTTTAGGAAAGCCTGGGTTTTTAAATCCCGGTGAAAGCAGATATGACAAGGTTTGTCAATGTCATGTTGCCCTCCTATTTAGAGAAAACTAGCAAAAAGGATAATTTTGCTTCTCTTAATCCACATTTTCTAGGAAAAAAACATGTTCATGCTTTAGGGCTGGTGGGCTGCATACATATTGGTCAAATGTAAAGTGTGTGTGGGGGAGGGGAGGGGGGGTGGTAGTGGATAAAATGGTGTATAGGCCTACACTGTTTTCAAACTCTAAACTCTGGATGTTTACTAACTTTGGGAAGTTGGAAACACAAGCATCTTAATATAAAATAGGTAGAATTTGTACCTTTGAAACAATGTCAGATTTTCAACATTATATACACTTTCAGAAAAAAAACAATAGGCTGGGCAGCACCTCAGCCCGGGATCGAACCCCATCCAGGGTTTTAACTACACCCAGCCCTGCTTAGCTTTGATATGTCACTGACTACTACCAATATGCTATTGTGAGAATTATTATTGAGAGATCTCTTAATAACAAAATATATTCAGTGTTAATATCGAAGTCATTCCAAGGGGTAGGTTTGACAAAGCAAATGAGATGTAACCATACTTTGTAAAAGCCTATATAGCATTTGCAAAGTCATCAACAGCTATTGTTTCAATTCAACCCAGAGTTCAACTAATAGACAATGCATACAGTATAGGCCTAGTGTCTCAAGCTTTGGTTGATTTCAAATTGAATCTTCAAGTTAATCATTAACATTTTGGATTCACGTCTCCATCTCAACCAAAAATCTAAGTTAAAGAATAGGACTAAATCAAATCAAACTTGATTTAAAGTGCATTTAAAGTTTGATTTGATTTAATTTAGTCCTGTTCTTTAACTTAGATTTTTGGTTGAGATGGAGACATGAATCTAACATGTAAATGATTAATTTTTAGACAAACTGGAATTAAAGCCATACTAAGTCAGTGGCACAGAAGGAACTATCCAAGCAGAAGATACTTCTCCTTCAAATGTTGATATTTGGTTTCGTTGTCAACAAACACAATTCAATATTACTTTAGTAATACAGTAGATAGCCTAAAGTTCAGCCTAACTTACAAACTAATGGAACAGTATTTATTCAACCTTAAAATGAGTAACACATTTTGACAAAGCGTGCATGTTCAAGGTAGTGACATGTGTAACTCTGTGTTGTTGTTTTTGGTCGCACTGCTTTGCTTCGTCTTGGCCAGGTCGCAGTTGTAAATGAGAACTTGTTCTCAACTGGCCTACCTGGTTAAATAAAGGTGAAAAAAAATAAATAAAAAAATAGCATTCTAAGGTCGCAAATCGGTGGAAATCTTCCCAATTGCTATAATAATCTGCGCAGAATCTCAAACAGCATTGATCACTTGCACCATGCTCTTTTAATGTAATCTCAACTACAATCCAGGTCATTTGGTTGTGCTATTAGATAAAGCACATTGATAACACATTTAAGTTGTTGTATAAATA
>NC_092100.1:9956801-10083453 GCF_045679555.1 Salvelinus alpinus | reverse complement strand
TTCCGTTCTGGACTGTGATATATATATATATATATAGTATGGTGATACAGTGGGGAGAACAAGTATTTGATACACTGACAATTTTGCAGGTTTTCCTACTTACAAAGCATGTAGAGGTCTGTAATTTTTATCATAGGTACACTTCAACTGTGAGAGAAGGAATCTAAAACAAAAATCCAGAAAATCACATTGTATGATTTTTAAGTAATTAATTTGCATTTTATTGCATGACATAAGTATTTGATACATCAGAAAAGCAGAACTGAATATTTGGTACAGAAACCTTAGTTTGCAATTACAGAGATCATACGTTTCCTGTAGTTCTTGACCAGGTTTGCACACACTGCAGCAGGGATTTTGGCCCACTCCTCCATACAGACCTTCTCCAGATCCTTCAGGTTTCGGGGCTGTCGCTGGGCAATACGGACTTTCGGCTCCCTCCAAAGATTTTCTATTGGGTTCAGGTCTGGAGACTGGCTAGGCCACTCCAGGACCTTGAGATGCTTCTTACGGAGCCACTCCTTAGTTGCCCTGGCTGTGTGTTTCGGGTCGTTGTCATGCTGGAAGACCCAGCCACGACCCATCTTCAATGCTCTTACTGAGGGAAGGAGGTTGTTGGTCAAGATCTCGCGATACATGGCCCCATCCATCCTCCCCTCAATACGGTGCAGTCGTCCTGTCCCCTTTGCAGAAAAGCATCCCCAAAGAATGATGTTTCCACCTCCATGCTTCACGGTTGGGATGGTGTTCTTGGGGTTGTACTCATCCTTCTATTCCTCCAAACACGGCGAGTGGAGTTTAGAGCAAAAAGCTCTATTTTTGTCTCATCAGACCACATGACCTTCTCCCATTCCTCCTCTGGATCATCCAGATGGTCATTGGCAAACTTCAGACGGGCCTGGACATGCGCTGGCTTGAGCAGGGGGACCTTGCGTGCGCTGCAGGATTTTAATCCATGACGGCGTAGTGTGTTACTAATGGTTTTCTTTGAGACTGTGGTCCCAGCTCTCTTCAGGTCATTGACCAGGTCCTGCCGTGTAGTTCTGGGCTGATCCCTCACATTCCTCATGATCATTGATGCCCCACGAGGTGAGATCTTGCATGGAGCCCCAGACCGAGGGTGATTGACCGTCATCTTGAACTTCTTCCATTTTCTAATAATTGTGCCAACAGTTGTTGCCTTCTCACCAAGCTGCTTGGCTATTGTCCTGTAGCCCATCCCAGCCTTGTACAGGTCTACAATTTATCCCTGATGTCCTTACACAGCTCTCTGGTCTTGGCCATTGTGGAGAGGTTGGAGTCTGTTTGATTGAGTGTGTGGACAGGTGTCTTTTATACAGGTAACGAGTTCAAACAGGTGCAGTTAATACAGGTAATGAGTGGAGAACAGGAGGGCTTCTTAAAGAAAAACTAACAGGTCTGTGAGAGCCGGAATTCTTACTGGTTGGTAGGTGATCAAATACTTATGTCATGCAATAAAATGCAAATTAATTACTTAAAAATCATACAATGTGATTTTCTGGATTTTTGTTTTAGATTCCGTCTCTCACAGTTGAAGTGTACCTATGATAAAAATGACAGACCTCTACATGCTTTGTAAGTAGGAAAACCTGCAAAATCGGCAGTGTATCAAATACTTGTTCTCCCCACTGTATATAGTGTGGTGGTATATATTATGGTGATATATATATATAGTATGGTGATATATAGTGTGGTGATATATAGTGTGGTGGTATATAATATGGTGATATATAGTATGGTGATATATAGTGTGGTGGTATATAATATGGTGATATATAGTATGGTGATATATATAGTATGGTGATATATAGTATGGTGATATATATATAGTATGGTGATATATATATAGTATGGTGATATATATAGTATGGTGATATATAGTGTGGTGATATATAGTGTGGTGGTATATAGTATGGTGATATACCACCATACCACCCTGCATACCACTGCTGGCTTGCTTCTGAAGCTAAGCAGGGTTGGTCCTGGTCATTCCCTGGATGGGAGACCAGGTGCTGCTGGAAGTGGTGTTGGAGGGCCAGTAGGAGGCACTCTTTCCTCTGGTCTAAACAAAGATCCCAATGCCCCAGGGCAGTGATTGGGGACACTGCTCTGTGTAGGGTGCCGTCTTTCGGATGGGACGTTAAACGGGTGTCCTGACTCTCTGAGGTCATTAAAGATCCCATGGCATTTATTGTAAGAGTAGGGGTGTTAACCCCGGTGTCCTGGCTAAATTCCCAATCTGGCCCTCAACCATCACGGTCACCTAATAATCCCCAGTTTACAATTGGCTCATTCATCCCTCTCCTCTCCCCTGTAACTATTCCCCAGGTCGTTGCTGCAAATGAGAACGTGTTCTCAGTCAACTTACCTGGTAAAATAATGGTAAAATAAAATAAAATATATATAGTATGGTGATATATATATAGTATGGTGATATATATATAGTATAGTGATATATATATATATAGTATAGTGATATATGGAGTCCTTTTCTCCTTTTCTCTCCATTGCGACCGCACACCCAGAGAAAACGCCATATACTGTTTGGCCTTGGCCAGGTTAGTCCAACTTTAAATGACAGTGATTTACAGGTGAAATGCTTACTTATGGCTTGGGGTTAGAAGCTGTTATTGGTTTACCCTAACAAGTCCTGAAACAAATCATGAGCCAACTATCATGCTTAGAAGGTATATAGTGTCAGTATGGGGAGAGGATAGGATGTAAGGGAGCTTCATTAATGTATTGAGGCCATCACATATACAGTATTTCACAATGCTAGACCACACATTTGGTCTCCTAACCTTGTTCTGGTTGATTGACTCTAACAGTGCCTTCACACAGAGACCATGGCTGCAGCAGCTGAATGTAGCACGGACTCTGGCCAGGAGGAGTGCTCAGCACATTGGGTAGACACCAGGATCCTGGTCATTAGGCAGATTAAACATACTGAAACAAGGAGGGACAACCTGGACTTGTCCAAAAAGGAACTCTTATTTAAGTTTTCTGTTCTGGAAAAACATATATATATTTTTTTACGTTTTCCATTGTGTGCCCTCATGAACACGATCCAGAGATCAACTGCACTAACTGGTACCTCACAAAGTACCTGTATTGTCACTAACAAGGGAGGAAAATACAGTGAACAAGATGAGACTTTGGAACAGATGATGCCTGAAACAATGCGGACGACGAAGAATTGAGTTCCTTTTGATGAGGCTTATAGATATAGTCAATACTGTGTTTGATTTGTGTGTAGACAGTTTATAACGGCAGGCAGTGGATTCTCAGTCATTCGTATTCTCAAGTAACAAAAACGTATCATATTTCACTGGCTATTTGTAGTAGCCGAATGTGAATGGAATTATTATTGTTCTAGTCTTTATTCTAGAATCATTCAGTTGAATGAATGTATGTGGTTGTACTGTATGTGATTGTAAGTGTTTGACATGGGTCAAATTGAGGCTCCAAACCCCCCCACTTAACACTAGTTTTTGTCCATAGAAATCCTCACTTGCTGATGAAGATCTATAGTGGTTGAAATCAATGTAAAATACACAGTATGAACACTGCTGCCTTAAAACTCTTTTATTCAAATCAAATTTTATTTGTCACATACACATGGTTAGCAGATGTTAATGCGAGTGTAGCGAAATGCTTGTGCTTCTAGTTCCGACAATGCAGTAATAACCAACGAGTAATCTAACCTAACAATTCCACAACTACTACCTTATACACACAAGTGTAAAGGGATAAAGAATATGTACATAAAGATATATGAATGAGTGATGGTACAGAACGGCATAGGCAAGATGCAGTAGATGGTATCGAGTACAGTATATACATATGAGATGAGTAATGTAGGGTATGTAAACATAAAAGTGGCATAGTTTAAAGTGGCTAGTGATACATGTATTACATAAATATGGCAAGATGCAGTAGATGATATAGAGTACAGTATATACATATGAGATGAGTAATGTAGGGTATGTAAACATTATATTAAGTGGCATTGTTTAAAGTGGCTAGTGATACATTTTTACATCAATTTCCATTATTAAAGTGAGCTGGAGTTGAGTCAGTATGTTGGCAGCAGCCACTCAATGTTAGTGGTGGTTTTTTAACAGTCTAATGGCCTTGAGATAGAAGCTGTTTTTCAGTCTCTCGGTCCCTGCTTTGATGCACCTGTACTGACCTCGCCTTCTGGATGATAGCGGGGTGAACAGGCAGTGGCTCGGGTGGTTGTTGTCCTTGATGATCTTTATGGCCTTCCTGTGACATCGGGTGGTGTAGGTGTCCTGGAGGGCAGGTAGTTTGCCCCCGGTGATGCGGATTAAGATGTGGATTATAATTGCTTATATAAATGAGTCTGTGCAGTGTCAAAATAATACATCTGTTACATAAGGGGGAAAAAATGCTATTTTGTGAGAAAAAAAATACCACAAAAGACATGAAATAATGGCATTATGGGAAAATAATACATACTGTATTTCACATAGAGTATTTGACAAACTCTTTATTTACGCTACAAAGCTGACAACTACTGTAACGATGTGTTGGCACAGCATGTGTCATCATACCCCTGCAGTGTGTGGATTTACACAGCAACATAGCAGACAACTTAAATAGTTTATTTTTATTTCACCTTTATTTCACTAGACAAGTCAGTTAAGAACAAATTCTTATTTACAATGATGGCCAAACCCGGACAACGCTGGGCCAATTATGCGGCACCCTATGGGACTCCCAATCACTTGGAGTGGGAAGGATACAAAATCCAATATCACACACTTCTTCCTTGGTATTCTGAGAACTGTCAGATAGCTGTGAGAGCTATGAGTGGATCGTGGACCCATGCATAAATGATAACTTTGCTGTAACTCAGTGGGGCAAGTAGAACATCCGGGTTAGTGTATGTGCATTATCTTGTCAGTTGATTGTCTTTGTCTCAAAGCCTTTCCATTTCTGGGGTAATGAAGAAGCTTCTGATCTCAAACTTCTTGATAGGTAAGAAACACTTGGTTAGTGTATGTGCCTTAACCAATGGGTTGTCAGGTGAACGTTGAAGATGCTTCTTGGAGGTGATCTAATGATGTCATTGAATCGCTGTCATTGAGTTGCTCACTGGACAAGACAATTATTCACTGAAAATTAAATCTTTCTTTCATTTCACTTATGTTGATATTTGATTGGCTATTTGCTGTCTTTTGAAAATACAAAAATAAATATAACTGTTTTATGAAGCACTTGTAGACATTCATTGTTTTCAAAATCATATTTTCAGCAGAACAGATACATACTTTTACAATATGACATCAAATAAAATAAAAATCAAGTAAGTGATATGTAAATGATTGGCAAAAGGCTCCAACCACCCAAAGTCATAGACTGTTCACTCTGCTACCACACGGCAAGCGATACGGGAGCACCAAGTCTGGGACAAAAAGCTCCTTAACAGCTTCTACCCCCAAGCCAGAAGACTGTTTAACGTTAATTAAATGGCTACCTGCACTATTTGCATTGACCCCCTTTGTTATTGATGTATTTTTCTAATTGTTTTCCACTCTCTCTTGAATTGGCTCGATGCACACTCACTACACTCTACCCACACATTCACTGTGACACTGACCGACTTTCACACTAGCTGCTGCTACTGTGTTTATTATCTATCCTGATTGCCTAGTCACTTTTGTTTATTTATTTATATATATATTTTTTTCTTTTACCCCCTTTTCTCCCCAAGTTTCGTGGTATCCAATCGCTAGTAATTACTATCTTGTCTCATCGCACAACCCAACCAAGCCGCACTGCTTCTTAACACAGCGCGCCTCCAACCCGGAAGCCAGCCGCAACAATGTGTCGGAGGAAACACCGTGCACCTGGCCCCCTCGGTTAGCGCACACTGCGCCCGGCCCGCCACAGGAGTCGCTGGAGCGCGATGAGACAAGGATATCCCTACCGGCCAAACCCTCCCTAACCCGGACGACGCTAGGCCAATTGTGCGTCGCCCCACGGACCTCCCGGTCGCGGCCGGCTGCGACAGAGCCTGGGCGCGTACCCAGAGACTCAGCTGCGATGCAGTGCCCTAAACCACTGCGCCACCCGGGAGGTGTGGCCCTTATCTACATGTACATACTGTATTACCTCAACTACCTTGCACCCATGCACATTGACTCGGTACTGGTACTCCTTGTATATAGCCTTGTTATTGTTATTGTGTTACTATTTAGAAAATATTTTCTTACTTTTTAACTCTTCATTGTTGGGAATGGGCTCGTAATAAAGCATCTCACAGTGAAGTCTACACCTGTTGTTTTCGGCGTATGTGACCAATACGATTCGATTTTGATTTGAACAAATGAATGCTCTTGTTGTTTTAATGAGGAATTTAATGAAATAATTTGCTTTTCCTTGAAGATTTGAATGGGCTGGAAAAGCCTTTCGTGATGGCTCTACACAATCTGGTGAAAAGGGAGGGTTTGCGACTCTTCTCTTCAAGTGGGAAGGACGATGCAATATCATAATTTCCCTCTGGAGCAAAGAAGCCATGAGAATTTTTCATCGACTCTGCAAAGAAAGACCATCCAGTATGTCATCAATTTACATTTTTTGTCATTTAGCAGACGCTCTTATCCAGAGCGACTTACAGGAGCAATTAGGATTAAGTGCCTTGCTCAAGAGCACATTGACAGATTTTGCATAGTGAGCTCAGGGATTCTGAACCAGCAACCTATCGGTTACTGGCCCAACCTCTTAACCCACTAGGCTACCACCCAGCCCACAGTACAGTATGTCATAGGTAACAACTCAGAGGAGAGTACAATGTCTTTCCAAATGAATTAGTTGAACGGTAAAGAAATAATATCTTAGTCTTGACTGAGCAGCAGCCTAAACAACAGCAGGGCTTACCTGTAAAGTACACAGTAGGGGAAGTGTTCTGAGGCTGGTACTCCAGAGACTCTTGAGGACAGAGGTTCTTACTAACTTTCTTGGAACCCTGGTTGGTGGGAAAAGGCACATTATAATGGAAAATGTTCGATATCTTAAAGTACAGCATATCAATTGCAAAGAAGCAGTGCAATGCCATGACCCAAAGAATCATATATCTCATAAAGGTCAACAGCAGTGTTATTCATGAAAGATGTATGTGTACTATACCTTTGTGTTAAAGGTGAGGACCTGCTCTCCAGTACTGCTGGTGGTATCCCTTGCCAAATCAAACACGCCATCTACAATGTCACTGGTGGCCACGCTGGTAGTGGACTCAAAATAACATTTAGCAGTGGCTTTGGTGATCATTTGAAGAATGACCATACAAGTAGAAGTCTTTGGATCGTTCTGGACTGAAACATCAAAGTTTATATTTTCATACTCATCTGACCACTGTTTTAGGAAGGCCTTCACTGTCTCTTCAGCAAATATCTGGAGAAGATGGGAGGAGAGCTTCTTGGATATGGCACATTGTTCCTTTCCCCATTTCAGCCTTGAAAGAATGGAGTCTGAAACACTTTTGGCTGCTTCCAATGTTAAGACATGTGGAGTGCTGTGGCTGTCCTGAATGGCTATCACTTTATCCACCAATTCATGACTGAAAATGTGGATGGTCCAAGTGGAAATTATTTTTCTCAATTTCCTAACAGCAGAACGGAGGTCGTCAAGATGAGAAGCACCCTGTCCATTTTCCTGTGTGTTCTCAACACTTTCCACCATAATGTCCACTACCACCCCAGCAGCTTGCCTAACTTTGTCAACAAAGGTTAGAGGAAGTAAGTCCTCTGTGTGAATGAAGTCCTCAATGATTGTGTTTCTTACAATGGGAAAGTCAATCTGAGCAGGAAACTCAGTGGGTATGGGAGTCCCGGGTAAAGCAAAGTGCCATTGCGACTGCCTTGATTTTGAAGTAGGTGTTGGAGAGATGGAGGAGCGCGAAGAAGAGGACTTTCTTGTCTTTTGGCTGGCAGCACTCCTACAACGGATCATGCCATTATCCTCCGGCATGGATCCTGAGAGCTCAGTGGTTTTAGGTAGTAATTTATGCGGAATGTCCACACAGGCATCTTTTCCACCAGGTGTAACACTGCTCTGGTTGACCTCAAGATGGCCGAGATTAGCTCTCAGTGATGCAGAACTGCTTTGATATGTAAACATTTTGATTGAATCAAGAGTTGTGTCTGATCTTTGAAGATCTTTTCTGATAATCTCCTTAATCTTACTTTGCAGACTGTGGTAGATGTTACGAGCAACAGACCAGATCCTTTTCTCAGAAACCTGTCCAGTGGTGAGCAGGGAGGTTCCAGATACCATGTCAGATGAATGGGTGGTCTGGGTGAGCTCCTGCTGGTCTTTCACCATGGTTTGTATAATATCAGTAGATGTGGTGGATGTAGATACAGACTGATCTGTTGTACCTTCCTCCACAATGTTAAATGATCTAGAGAGGACCTCACTCACTCCTTTCTCAGCTTTGGTTTGGAACTCATGACTAGAGAGTTTCTGGAGGCTCTTTGTTGAAAGACTATGGGAAGATGCAATGCCTTTGGAGGCAGCCGTGCTGCAATCTAGACTTACTGGAGAGGTTCGCTCAGGAGAATCTTGGAGACGTTCAAACATGTCTTCACATGGTGTTGGGGACCTTGACCAGGAGATGTTATTCAGCTGAGACAGAACACCACCTACCAACACGTTGACCTCAAGGGACATATCAGATATTTTCTTTCCTACTGTGGAGAAGCAAGGTGCATTTGATGTCTGATCCTCGCATGAGGTCAAGATTGTTGAAATGACCTCTTTGGTACTATTGGTCAGTAGAGCCTCGTCTGTTTCAGTCCAGAGAAGTTTTGAACTCTCGCTGACACCCCTGTGTAGAGCCACTTCAAGGTTCAAACTGGGCAAGTGAGGCACACTCTTACTAGCTTGCCTCAAGTCCTGGCTTGCCAAACAAATGTGCTCCTTAGTCCCAAGATGTTCAGAGTCCTCTGTGGGTATATGACTGGACATTCTGCTCAGCATGTCTGACCTCCGCTGGTGAATGGTGAAGTCCTTTAATGTCTTCTTAATATTGTTATATAAACTAGTGGTAGCTGACCAGATCCTGCTCTGTAGCTTTTGTGCTTTTTCCAGGAGGTCAGGTTCTCTCTCCTCTACTTCTGCAGGTTGCGCCAAGCTCTGCAGGTCTTCCACAAATGTGTCAATGATGCCAAAGGCAGCAGAATCTGCACAAATATCCTTTGACCATGTGTACCGGTTTTGAATGGAACCAGACCTGGACGCTACAGAATAAGCAGGCTTTGCACTAGTTAAGCTACTGGTGGACTTTTCAACTAGGAACTCACTCACTGCTTGAGTGGCGTTTCTCTTGAATTCCTCACTTGAGAGTTTTTTCATGCAATTTAACAGACTGGTCAAAGAAGCTGTGGCATTACTTCTGCTGTCCTCAATTTGAGAGGGGAACTCACATACTATTGATGATGAGGCCCTGGAATGGGAGATATCCCCAAGCTGAGCCAGAACACCTTCTACAAATTGTTGTCTCTCAATAGAGAAGTCTGATCCTTTTTCTCCAACAGTGTACAGGGGGTCCTCCTTTGACATCTCAGTGTTGTACAAGACCAGAAGCTCTGAGATGACTTCTTTGGTGCAAGTTGTCAGAAGGAGCTTGCTTTCTTCTGAGTCAGTTTGTGCCCAAAGAAGTTTTGAGCTCTCACTTAGGCCTCTTTGTAAAGTAACTTCACCAGTGGACTCTGGCAACTGAGGCTCACTCTTACTGGGCCTATATTTCATGTCTAAGCAAGGAAGTGGAACTGTCTCCTTAAACTCAGCATTTGTGATGTTGTCATCAGATGTGACAATGCTCTTTAAGGCACATCGCTGAAGCTTGCCGAAATAATCTTTCAAGTTGTTTTGGATGCTGTGGTAGATATGAGCAGCAGCAGACCAGGCACTCTTCTGTTGCGGACTCTCTTCAGATTCAGCCAAGGACTTCATATCTGACACGAAAGTCTTAACAACTACTGACGCTGCTGAGCCCACTGGGTGAATTGACTCTGTCTTTACAATGCCAGACAATGTTTGACCTGATACAGCACCTGTTAACTCAGACTGAACGACTGAACTAGGAAAGCTCAAACTACTGACTTTTTTGGCAAGAACTCCACTCACTGCTTGCATTGCTGATGTTAGAAACAGCCGGCTGGAGAGTTTTTGGATGCTCTTAGATGTGAGCGTGCAGGAGGAACCAGATTCACTAATATTGTAGCTGCTCTCGTATTTCCTTATCAGGGCATCAAGATCGTCAATGAAGCCAACATGCGATGCCAAAAACGTGATCTTGTCCTTCAGAACTTCCAGCAAACTCTGTTCGTTCTCGTCAACAAAAGCCACCTTTGTGTCAGAGATGGTGCTCATGACTTGCCCTGTTAGACTCTTGCTCTCTTGGTCAACTTTTTCAAGTTTAGCAGCCAGCTCTCTCACCATGCTTTCAGTCACCTTGGTCTCCGAGTCTCCCCTTCTTCCAGATGTCACTAGAGAGGTTTGACTTGCGGAGGCACTCTTAACGACCAGTGATACGGCCGACTTGACATCTTTAGCCAACTCTGCCATTACAGCAGAGATTAGCATCATAGAGCCTGCACTTCCAGATGGAGAATCGGACATGCATGCAAGTTTGGAGAGAGAACCTTGCAGGCTGTCCTGCACACAGGTGACGAGGGTGTCCTCTGAGAGACCTAAAAGGACATGTAGAGACTCAGAGTTGGTTGTTTTCTTCTGCACCTCAGACAGAGAGGTTTGAGACCTTGAACAAAAAACAGATATCATCAAAGTCAAACAAATAATATGTAAGGCTGTGATGCACGTTCAGTGTGTCAAATACATCTGCACCATTGAAAACAATGAGGAAAACACTGCTGTTTCTCTGAGAAAAAACATTAGTGTGATGTCAGCCTAACTGCTTAATTTCTAAAGCCCAATAAAATGTTTTTTGTAAAAGTAATTTGTATTGAAACTGGCCTGTAGATATCTATCTATCCTGGCAATATTTATCCTCTGCAAAATCCAAATTGCTATAAACTTCAAATACTGTAACTTCTAATAACTTCAAGGACAATTGTAAATACAAGGCAGTTTGAAGAAATGTTAAAGGGAAATGTCTAAATGTTTCAACTTCATATTCATCATCTCCAGCACCACCCCAACATCAGCATATGTGAAAAATTGGCATTTCTATGTTTTGTAGTACAAAAGAAAGAGGAAGATAAGTGTTTTCTATGACATCATCAACCAATTAGTAGGCTATGCCTACTCATAATTGGTTAAAATCACACGATGCACACTGATGATGTCATTAGAATCTAGAGCTGAGAATTTAACCAACATTTTTGTTATTTTTCGGTTTTTAAACAAATAATTGACCGACGTCGGCTCAATTATTTGAATTCCATATATTTAATTTTTTTCTTCTTCTGTGAGCTCGATGCTCAGTTTCTGTAGAGATAAATCAGATCAAGCACGAACTATGCAATGTAGTAGGGAGTTGTAGTTTCCAACAGGCCAATATTCTACATAGTTTAGAACAGAAAATATGGTCATTCATTCCCATAATCCATTGCACGCCCGCTTATTTGTCCACTCTGTGTGGAGCAGATACGGAGACCTCATTGACTGAGACGGAGAGACGAGAGAATGCATGAGAGCGATAAAAAGCAGTTGCTTTGCGAGGTTTCTCTACCTGGAAATACATGATCTAAGTGATTGATAGTTGGTATTCAGCAGTCATAAAAGTATGCCTTATTTACTTAGAAGAACTACTAAAATAGTGATTTTGTCAGACAGCATAGGCAGCAGCTCTATAGAGATGAGTTGATGACTTGGAATGAAATAATAAAGTCATCAAATAAATATTTTATATGAGAAAGTAAATGATGGTTAATAAGTGATAAGCAGTAATGGGCAGTCACTACCCAAATGGGACTTTTATTAATATTTTTATTCTGTGTTGTTACAGCATTCAACCCACATAATCCATAGTGCATTCAATATCTAAAAAAATTACTGAAATCGAAAACCGTGATTATTTTTTAAATATTTGAATCGAAACCAAATCAACCTCAAAAAGCACTAATCTCTCAGCACTATTGGAAACAGTTACGTTCCTCTATCTTTTTTTACTACAAAGCAGGGAAATGTGTAATTTTCACATATGGTGATGCTGGAGATGAATATGAAGTTGTTACATTTCCCTTTAAGAACATACCTCATGGCCCCCTTGGGCAGGTAGCTTCCACTGCCCAGACTGCCCATCTCCTTAGTCAGGTAAAACTCCTTGAACTTAAGTTGTTGTGATTCCTGCTCTTCTTCCTCTTTTTGCTCCATACAGTTGGAGGAAGGGTAGGGAGTCGGGATGCGAAAGCTATTGTAAGACTTTCGACTGCCTGGCCTCTTAGGTACACCAGCCTCAGTAAATCTCACTCGGGATTTGGTTTTAGCCTTATCGTCTAACAGGCTGGTGAGTGACGCTGTGAGAGATCTCTGTGACAATTGAGAGGAGGCAGCATCTTGGATGCCCAGTAGTTCGTAAAGACCTGGGATGATGATCTGCATCAGCTTGTCCGATAAAAACTGGTCAATCCTCAGACACAAGCCGGCAAGCTGTTGTTTTGTCAGCTGTATTCCAGAAACAGAAGAAGTGTTTTAAAATGTTGCATAGTGCATCTTTCAAAAGCTTATGAACAAGGTTAAACATTAGGCAGAGTTTTCATGGTAATCTGATTAAATTGTCAGTAACATGATCTTACCGGGTCAAACATGCCCTCACGAATCCCCCTCCATTGCCTGAAAACAATATTGTTAGAAATGTTGTCATATCAGGATGCCTTAGAAATGTTGTCATATCAGGATGCTTTAGAAATGTTGTCATATCAGGATGCCTTAGAAATGTTGTCATATCAGGATGCCTTAGAAATGTTGTCATATCAGGATGCCTTAGAAATGTTGTCATATCAGGATGCCTTAGAAATGTTGTCATATCCGGATGCCTTAGAAATGTTGTCATATCCGGATGCCTTAGAAATGTTGTCATATCCGGATGCCTTAGAAATGTTGTCATATCAGGATGCGTGGCAGAATTGTTTTTATTTAAATATTTGCCTGACGGTGAAGTTATACTTGCTTTGTGTCAGTTGTTTTGGCAAAATTGCAATGTGACAACTTTTCTAGCACTGAATTTTTTTCTCTCCAATGAATCAGTTTCTAATTTGATCCTATTTCCTTGAAGGAGTGATAGTACCAAAGAAAACAGAACATACTTCTCAGTCAGGTTTTGAAGGAAGTCCATAAGGGTCAGATCTTCCACACTGTTGAGCTTCCCCTCTTCTGTGGTTTCCATCACTGAGGTTGCTCTGCTCCTGGCAGAATTGCTCTGCTCCTGGTAGAAATGTAATTATATTGCAAATAATCAAACTTAATATCAAACTTAATATACAACAAATATCATAGTGAAATAATGATTAACTGTTAAAGAGTGGAGGAGCATTGGCAACGTTGGACCAATTAAACAACTGCAACACAACAGAGATGGTTGTGGTACTTCAACATTTCCAATGATAGCATCACTATAACATTTTATTGAATTAATGTTGAAATATGAAATGACGGTCAACTCAAAAGGTCAACTTACCATCTCATTGACAGCTTCAGAGTGCAGGAGGTCATCCACCACACAGACAGGCAGGTTTAGAGACTGGAACAAGGCTCTATGGTCATAACCAGGAGAGAATGGAAACAACATCAGAGCAATCCCAATGGCAGAATCTAACCACTGTCTTCATGTCAAAGACTCACTTAGTAGTTAATACATGGCCACAAATAATGAGGGGTTCAAATAGATCTGCTGGGGACTTGACCCTTCAAATGACTCCAAGAATGATGCCTGACCTGCCCCATAACAAGTTCTCTCTTATTAGTCTCTCTCTCTTAATCTCCACACAACAATCTAACTGGACAGAGTGTGAGTGGCCTTACCTGACTGTCTCAGTGTCAGAAACATCATAGAACAATAAGACTATGTCTTCCAGGGACGTCTCAGCTACAGCAGAGGGGGCAAAGTCCGGGATGATCTCTCAAGCTGAAACAAAGTGACTGTATGTGAACCGAACCATTTCCCACTGGGCAAAAACTGGTTGAATCAACGTTGTTTCCACATCATTTCAACCCCCAAAAAGCTATGTGATGATATTTAATCAACGTAGAAAACTATTTCGATTTGCAAAAAGTAATCAACTTGCAAGGCATTTAGTCTTTTCTTCACCCAACTTTTAACCTAAATCCAGTAACATGGTGAAAAGTTTTGTTGATTTTACATTGAATTCACGTTAATTAACAACAACCAAACTTGAAATCAAAACCAGATGTTAAACTGACGTCTGTGCCCAGTGGGTTATGTTGATGGATCTGATCAATTACCTTAGTTCTGCTGGTATTATTAGCTGCATGAAAATACATCTGTGGAGTACAAATATTAGCTGCTTTCTGAAGGACAGCCAAGCTGATAGACAACATGGAACCTCCAGATAATTATGACATCATTGGAACACATGCACGTGTCACAAACACTTTGTCACTATAAAAAAGCAGTGTAGCAGTGCTGCCCAAGCTGGGGGGGTGGGACAATTTTATTAGGCTTTTATTCAGATTCACCAACAATGCTCTACTTGAAGTCAATGAGTAAACAAGCCTCAGCAATGTAGACACATCCCACTGGGCACACCGTGTCATTTCAACGTGGAAATTTGGGTAATATTTGGTTGAGATGTTGATCAATGAGATTTTAACCTTTATTCATCCGCTCAAAAAGATAATGAGAAGTTTGGGAATTAAACAATGTGTTATCACTATGCGTTCAACCATCTAAAAGCACAACCAAATTCCAATGGAAAAACAATGTCTGATTTCTGGTTTAGTTATCATCTAAATGTGTTATCACAGCGCTTTGAACCATTTAAAAGCACAACAAAGTTCAAATGGGAATACAATGTCAGATATTTTGTATTTATACAACAACTTAAATGTGTTATCAATGTGCTTTATCTAATAGCACAACCAAATGACCTGGATTGTAGTTGAGATTACATTAAAAGAGCATGGTGCAAGTGATCAATGCTGTTTGAGATTCTGCGCAGATTATTATAGCAATTGGGAAGATTTCCACCGATTTGCGACCTTAGAATGCTATTTTTTTGTTCTTTTTTTTCACCTTTATTTAACCAGGTAGGCCAGTTGAGAACAAGTTCTCATTTACAACTGCGACCTGGCCAAGACGAAGAAAAGCAGTGCGACCAAAAACAACAACACAGAGTTACACAAGTCACTACCTTGAACATGCACGCTTTGTCAAAATGTGTTACTCATTTTAAGGTTGAATAAATACTGTTCCATTAGTTTGTAAGTTAGGCTGAACTTTAGGCTATCTACTGTATTACTAAAGTAATATTGAATTGTGTTTGGTTGACAACGAAACCAAATATCAACATTTGAAGGAGAAGTATCTTCTGCTTGGATAGTTCCTTCTGTGCCACTGACTTAGTATGGCTTTAATTCCAGTTTGTCTAAAAATTAATCATTTACATGTTAGATTCACGTCTCCATCTCAACCAAAAATCTAAGTTAAAGAACAGGACTAAATTAAATCAAATCAAACTTTAAATGCACTTTAAATCAAGTTTGATTTGATTTAGTCCTATTCTTTAACTTAGATTTTTGGTTGAGATGGAGACGTGAATCCAAAATGTTAATGATTAACTTGAAGATTCAATTTGAAATCAACCAAAGCTTGAGACACTAGGCCTATACTGTATGCCTTGTCTATTAGTTGAACTCTGGGTTGAATTGAAACAATAGCTGTTGATGACTTTGCAAATGCTATATAGGCTTTTACAAAGTATGGTTACATCTCATTTGCTTTGTCAAACCTACCCCTTGGAATGACTTCGATATTAACACTGAATATATTTTGTTATTAAGAGATCTCTCAATAATAATTCTCACAATAGCATATTGGTAGTAGTCAGTGACATATCAAAGCTAAGCAGGGCTGGGTGTGGTTAAAACCCTGGATGGGGTTCGATCCCGGGCTGAGGTGCTGCCCAGCCTATTGTTTTTTTTCTGAAAGTATATATAATGTTGAAAATCTGACATTGTTTCAAAGGTACAAATTCAACCTATTTTATATTAAGATGCTTGTGTTTCCAACTTCCCAAAGTTAGTAAACATCCAGAGTTTAGAGGTTGAAAACAGTGTAGGCCTATACACCATTTTATCCCCCCTCCCCTCCCCCACACACACTTTACATTTGACCAATATGTATGCAGCCCACCAGCCCTAAAGCATGAACATGTTTTTTTCCTAGAAAATGTGGATTAAGAGAAGCAAAATTATCCTTTTTGCTAGTTTCCTCTAAATAGGAGGGCAACATGACATTGACACACCTTGTCATATCTGCTTTCACCGGGATTTAAAAACCCAGGCTTTCCTAAAATGTTTACCTCAGCCAGTCTAGAACCCAGGTGTGTCTGCAAAACACATGCACGCCTCCATAAGGTTCATGGGTTCCCTATTATTTTATCCCAGTACAAGAGGGGCAACTGGATTCAGGATCATACACAAGCAGTCTTTAAGATATATCTTATTACAGTTTAGGCCTACCTTATTATTTTTCTTCCATCTGGCAATATCATTTTAAGGAATTAAATCTGTTTTGTTGCTAGTGTTATTATTAACTGTAGGAAAATACAGCTGTAGAGTACAAGTATTAGCTACTTTCTGAAGGACAGCCAGCAGATAGACAATTTAGAACCTACAGACAATTATGACAAACTGGAACGCATGAATGTGTCACAAACGCCTTGTTATTTTCGGGAGTGGCTCCGCATTCGTGACCGGATCTCTGATTTCTATTGCCCAGTATCCGTTAGTGCGCAAATTCTCGCGGGAATTTGGGATTAATACTTTTCTCATGCCGAAACCAGATTAGATACATACCGGTAGTTAAATGACAAAAATGATTATATTCGCAATGTCATTCAGCAAAAAACAAATCATAAATAGCCACTACAATTTAGAAACATGATTTTGTCATCAGTTCAGTACCATTTGTTTGAATTTGTGGACCCACGACTAAAGGTTATCGATGTTAGCTAGTTGCTAGCGACGCTAGTCAGCATAGGCTGTTACATGATAAGCAGTTCGCGTTAGGGAATTAGCTACCCATTAACCAGCCTAACAAACTGTCAAATCCAATGGAAACCGATGCAATCCTGCTGGCAAATAAGGGCTAGCTAGATGACCAGTGGTGACAGTGAGGTCCCTATGAGTTTCAAGGCTTTAATAAGTGCTATCGTGCAGAAATAGCGTATAAAATACTGGTTGAAATTAGCTAGCAAGACAGATATGACCGTTAACAGCGTGCACGTGTAACAGGGTTCTATTGGTGATTCCCCTTGCCACTTTATTGTTAAGCCAATGGGTTTTTGGTTTTAGTTTTGTCTTGCCTTCACCTACTCAACATGGCATCTTATTGGCTGGTTTGCGTAGCTTGCTTACTGTGAAAGGTTGCGTCAATCAAATCTGGTATCAGGATAAAATGTGATTCAGAGTCACTGATTATACTATAATTATCTTTATTTAACACAAGTGATAAATGGTAAATGCAATTTTCGTATATACGGGTTCACTGTATCACCACGCAGGGTAAAGCAGAGAACTGACTGAAATAGTACAGACATCTTCTTTTATACTGTTCCAGAGTTAGTTCCAACTTTAGAGTTGGCCTGTCACAGTAGAGGCTTAGCGTGGTTTTAAACTTGTGTTGATATCACAAGTTTACTGGAGAACTGAGACGAAGTAGAGACTCTGGACAGGGTGGATAAGGTTTAATTAAAAGCAATTTATTCAGAGGTAAAGATATCTGAAATAGCGTGCACGGACCCTTTCATCAAGCTCAAATGGAACTATCCGAAAGAAGCCCAGATAACAGAGTGCATAGACATTTTATACAAAGATAGAAAGTAGGTTGAGTCTGGAAGTTCTTGTCCTCTGGTTGGTCCTGATGAGTTGGGCGAGGTCCCCTTCAGGCTAGTATCACTGTCTCATTGGCTCTGAGTAGATTTCTTTGTCTTCAGAAATGTTCAGCTAAAACAGGAGATTAGGTGTGTGCGTAGATGTTCCTATTTTGACATTTCTGTGTGTCTCTGTAAAATGTTCAGACTGAAGAGGAGATTTTGTGTGTGCGTAGATGTTCCTGTCTTATCAGTGTTTATGAAAGGTTTGCGTCAGCCCTCTGTCCTTGGGTATGTGTGTGTCTCAGTATCTCGTGATATGCAGTACCAGGCACCCTTTTCTTATCAGTGTTTATGAAAGGTCTGTGTCAGCCATCTGTTTCTGGGTGTGTGTGGGTCTCAGTATCTGCTTATGAGTTTGTGAGAAACCCTGTTTGGAAAGAAGTTAGTTATAACAACGTAATAGCAAATATGCTTGTGTTATAATAAATGATATTTATTACACTTGCTAGCCTATCGGTGGTGTCCAGTCACAGCACTCAGGATTGAAATGTCCGGAATGGTTCTTGTGAAGATTGAGCTGATTTGTTGGTTTCTACTCATTCCTCCGTTCCTGTTTTCTTGTTATTCAGCATTTTCCCTACACATTCCTCAGTTCCTGTTTTCTTGTTATTCAGCATTTTTCCATCTTGTCTCAACCTTGTGGTTTACCCAGTCGACACCCTAGATTAACAACAGCCTTTCTGCAGTCACGCTATGTTTTGTGATTAACATGTCCTACTTCTATAAGGCATATATTTATGTTAAAAGAGAACAAAACCATCCTTCACATTACGAGGGAGGATGTTTCAGTTAGAATCGTCCCAGTGAACAAGCACCAAACCAGCGGGAAGTTGTTGGTTGCAAAGCACTGTACGTCAAAAATGATTTTTATACTCCCAAGTGATGATTTAAATGTACAATTTATATCAATCTGTTTGTAAATGTTATTCGAACATCACACATAAGATGCAGTGTTGTTTGGAGAATATTGGTTGTGCATTTTGTTGTAAAGAATTCCCGCCAATACTAGCAAGCAACTTACTGTGTCTGGTGGGGGGGTCATATATTTTGTACAGTGCGTGAGTGCAGAGTTTGGATGGTGAGCCGTGCATTGCATGACGTGCAATTTTGTGCTGTTCCTATCAGGTACATTGTTAAAGATATTATATTGTATATTGTAATTGTATTATTTTGGTAACTACAGTCCAGTGAACAAGCACCATACCAGCGTGCGTGAGTGCAGATTTTGGATGGTGAGCCGTGCATTGCATGACGTGCAATTTTGTGCTGTTCCTATCAGAATAAATCTCTATGACTGGTGCTACACGTTGGAGTTCGTGTCGACGATTGATTGTACACAACGCAAGCAGAGTACTGTTACACACGCACAAATGCATGACGACACATTCTATTTAAGTGAAGAAGGCATGCAGTATGAGATCGCCCCACCATCTAGATAGTAGAGGGGTACAACAACGCCGGTACACAGATGCATAGCTCATACAATTATATTTTGCTCCAGTCAATGACTATACATGTTAAAAAATAAATACCTGCGTCAAATATATGCCATCGCATGCTAGTGCATAGCTGGCATGGATTAAACAAAAAAAACGGTGACCACTAGATGTCCTCGTATACCCACATTTAGATCAAATGTACTTGATTTTTCATCAGTAATGTGTGAATGACAAGCCCACTGAATCTAGTTGAATAATCTTTATACTCAGCAGGTAGAGGCCTAGGTACTTCAAATCAGTGCTTAATTTGAGCCGGATCATGCCAGAACAGGATCCGGCAGCCTTTCCGTTATGGACTGTGATATATATATATATATATAGTGTGGTGATATATAGTATGGTGATATATATATATATATAGTATGGTGATATATATATAGTGTGGTGATATATAGTATGGTGATATATATATAGTGTGGTGATATATAGTGTGGTGATATATATAGTATGGTGATATATACAGTGGGGAGAACAAGTATTTGATACACTGCCGATTTTGCAGGTTTTCCTACTTACAAAGCATGTAGAGGTCTGTAATTTTTATCATAGGTACACTTCAACTGTGAGAGACGGAATCTAAAACAAAAATCCAGAAAATCACATTGTATGATTTTTAAATAATTAATTTGCATTTTATTGCATGACATAAGTATTTGATCACCTACCAACCAGTAAGAATTCCGGCTCTCACAGACCTGTTAGTTTTTCTTTAAGAAGCCCTCCTGTTCTCCACTCATTACCTGTATTAACTGCACCTGTTTGAACTCGTTACCTGTATAAAAGACACCTGTCCACACACAATCAAACAGATTCCAACCTCTCCACAATGGCCAAGACCAGAGAGCTGTGTAAGGACATCAGGGATAAAATTGTAGACCTGCACAAGGCTGGGATGGGCTACAGGACAATAGGCAAGCAGCTTGGTGAGAAGGAAACAACTGTTGGCGCAATTATTAGAAAATGGAAGAAGTTCAAGATGACGGTCAATCACCCTCGGTCTGGGGCTCCATGCAAGATTTCACCTCGTGGGGCATCAATGATCATGAGGAAGGTGAGGGATCAGCCCAGAACTACATGGCAGGACCTGGTCAATGACCTGAAGAGAGCTGGGACCACAGTCTCAAAGAAAACCATTAGTAACACACTACGCCGTCATGGATTAAAATCCTGCAGCGCACGCAAGGTCCCCCTGCTCAAGCCAGCGCATGTCCAGGCCCGTCTGAAGTTTGCCAATGACCATCTGGATGATCCAGAGGAGGAATGGAAGAAGGTCATGTGGTCTGATGAGACAAAAATAGAGCTTTTTGGTCTAAAATCCACTCGCCGTGTTTGGAGGAAGAAGAAGGATGAGTACAACCCCAAGAACACCATCCCAACCGTGAAGCATGGAGGTGGAAACATCATTCTTTGGGGATGCTTTTCTGCAAAGGGGACAGGACGACTGCACCGTATTGAGGGGAGGATGGATGGGGCCATGTATCGCGAGATCTTGGCCAACAACCTCCTTCCCTCAGTAAGAGCATTGAAGATGGGTCGTGGCTGGGTCTTCCAGCATGACAACGACACGAAGCACACAGCCATGGCAACTAAGGAGTGGCTCCGTAAGAAGCATCTCAAGGTCCTGGAGTGGCCTAGCCAGTCTCCAGACCTGAACCCAATAGAAAATCTTTGGAGGGAGCTGAAAGTCCGTATTGCCCAGCGACAGCCCCGAAACCTGAAGGATCTGGAGAAGATCTGTAGGGAGGAGTGGGCCAAAATCCCTGCTGCAGTGTGTGCAAACCTAGTCAAGAACTACAGGAAACGTATGATCTCTGTAATTGCAAACAAAGGTTTCTGTACCAAATATTAAGTTCTGCTTTTCTGATGTATCAAATACTTATGTCATGCAATAAAATGCAAATTAATTACTTAAAAATCATACAATGTGATTTTCTGGATTTTTGTTTTAGATTCCGTCTCTCATAGTTGAAGTGTACCTATGATAAAAATTACAGACCTCTACATGCTTTGTAAGTAGGAAAACCTGCAAAATCGTCAGTGTATCAAATACTTGTTCTCCCCACTGTATATAGTATGGTGATATATATATAGTATGGTGATATATATATAGTGTGGTGGTATATATTATGGTGGTATATATTATGGTGATATATATATATAGTATGGTGATATATATATTAAGTATGGTGATATATAGTGTGGTGGTATATAGTGTGGTGGTATATAGTATGGTGATATATATATATAGTATGGTGATATATATATATGGTATGGTGATATATATATAGTTCATGCTGAACTAGTGACATTCTGGATAGGCCTAAAAAAAGATATTGAAAACATTTTCACGAAAAAGTGCTGATTTTTTCCCCTTCAAATTCGTGACCCAAAAACGGTGACTCTGGTCATGCCGAACTAGCGACATTCTGGATAGGCCCCCCAAAAAAATTAAAAACCATTTTCACGAAAAAGTACAGGTTTTTTTCTCTTCAAATTCGTGACAAAAAAACGGTGACTCCGGTCATGCCGAACTAGCGACATTCTGGATAGGCCTAAAAAAAGATATTAAAAACATTTTCACGAAAAAGTGCATTTTTTCTTGTTGGTACTGGTACTCCTTGTATATGTAAAGGATGTGAAATGGCTAGCTAGTTAGCGGGTACGCGCTAATAGCGTTTCAATCAGTTACGTCACTTGCTCTGAAACCTAGAAGTAGTGTTGCCCCTTGCTCTGCAAGGGCCGCGGCTTTTGTGGAGCGATGGGTAACGACGCTTCGTGGGTGTCAGTTGTTGATGTGTGCAGAGGGTCCCTGGTTCGCGCCCGGGTCGGGGCGAGGGGACGGTCTAAAGTTATACTGTTACATATATAGCCTTGTTATTGTTATTGTGTTACTATTTAGAAAATATTTTCTTACTTTTTAACTCTGCATTGTTGGGAATGGGCTCGTAATAAAGCATCTCACAGTAAAGTCTACACCTGTTGTTTTCGGCATATGTGACCAATACGATTCGATTTTGATTTGAACAAATGAATGCTCTTGTTGTTTTAATGAGGAATTTAATTAAATCATTTGCTTTTCCTTGAAGATTTGAATGGGCTGGAAAAGCCTTTCGTGATGGCTCTACACAATCTGGTGAAAAGGGAAGGTTTGCGACTCTTCTCTTCAAGTGGGAAGGACGATGCAATATCATAATTTCCCTCTGGAGCAAAGGAGCCATGAGAATTTGTCATCGACTCTGCAAAGAAAGACCATCCAGTATGTCATCAATTTACATTTTTAGTCATTTAGCAGACGCTCTTATCCAGAGCGACTTACAGGAGCAATTAGGATTAAGTGCCTTGCTCAAGAGCACATTGACAGATTTTGCATAGTGAGCTCAGGGATTCTGAACCAGCAACCTATCGGTTACTGGCCCAACCTCTTAACCCACTAGGCTACCACCCAGCCCGCAGTACAGTATGTCATAGGTAACAACTCAGAGGAGAGTACAATGTCTTTCCAAATGAATTAGTTGAACGGTAAAGTAATAATATCTTAGTCTTGACTGAGCAGCAGCCTAAACAACAGCAGGGCTTACCTGTAAAGTACACAGTAGGGGAAGTGTTCTGAGGCTGGTACTCCAGACACTCTTGAGGACAGAGGTTCTTACTAACTTTCTTGGAACCCTGGTTGGTGGGAAAAGGCACAGTAAAACAAACTGGAAAATTGTTCGATATCTTAAAGTACAGCATATCAATTGCAAAGAAGCAGTGCAATGCCATGACCCAAAGAATCATATATCTCATAAAGGTCAACAGCAGTGTTATTCATGAAAGATGTATGTGTACTATACCTTTGTGTTAAAGGTGAGGACCTGCTCTCCAGTACTGCTGATGGTATCCCTTGCCAAATCAAACACGCCATCTACAATGTCACTGGTGGCCACGCTGGTAGTGGACTCAAAATAACATTTAGCAGTGGCTTTGGTGATCATTTGAAGAATGACCATACAAGTAGAAGTCTTTGGATCGTTCTGGACTGAAACATTAAAGTTTATATTTTCATACTCATCTGACCACTGTTTTAGGAAGGCCTTCACTGTCTCTTCAGCAAATATCTGGAGAAGATGGGAGGAGAGCTTCTTGGATATGGCACATTGTTCCTTTCCCCATTTCAGCCTTGAAAGAATGGAGTCTGAAACACTTTTGGCTGCTTCCAATGTTAAGACATGTGGAGTGCTGTGGCTGTCCTGAATGGCTATCACTTTATCCACCAATTCATGACTGAAAATGTGGATGGTCCAAGTGGAAATTATTTTTCTCAATTTCCTAACAGCAGAACGGAGGTCGTCAAGATGAGAAGCACCCTGTCCATTTTCCTGTGTGTTCTCAACACTTTCCACCATAATGTTCACTACCACCCCAGCAGCTTGCCTGACTTTGTCAACAAAGGTTAGAGGAAGTAAGTCCTCTGTGTGAATGAAGTCCTCAATGATTGTGTTTCTTACAATGGGAAAGTCAATCTGAGCAGGAAACTCAGTGGGTATGGGAGTCCCGGGTAAAGCAAAGTGCCATTGCGACTGCCTTGATTTTGAAGTAGGTGTTGGAGAGATGGAGGAGCGTGAAGAAGAGGGCTTTCTTGTCTTTTGGCTGGCAGCACTCCTACAACGGATCGTGCCAATATCCTCCAGCATGGATCCTGAGAGCTCAGTGGTTTTAGGTAATAATTTATGCGGAATGTCCACACAGGCATCTTTTCCACCAGGTGTAACACTGCTCTGGTTGACCTCAAGATGGCCGAGATTAGCTCTCAGTGATGCAGAACTGCTTTGATATGTAAACATTTTGATTGAATCAAAAGTTGTGTCTGATCTTTGAAGATCTTTTCTGATAATCTGCTTAATCTTACTTTGCAGACTGTGGTAGATGTTACGAGCAACAGACCAGATCCTTTTCTCAGAAACCTGTCCAGTGGTGAGCAGGGAGGTTCCAGATACCATGTCAGATGAATGGGTGGTCTGGGTGAGCTCCTGCTGGTCCTTCACCATGGTTTGTATAATATCAGTAGATGTGGTGGATGTAGATACAGACTGATCTGTTGTACCTTCCTCCACAATGTTAAATGATCTAGAGAGGACCTCACTCACTCCTTTCTCAGCTTTGGTTTGGAACTCATGACTAGAGAGTTCCTGGAGGCTCTTTGTTGAAAGACTATGGGAAGATGCAATGCCTTTGGAGGCAGCCGCGCTGCAATCTAGACTTACTGGAGAGGTTCGCTCAGGAGAATCTTGGAGACGTTCAAACATGTCTTCACATGGTGTTGGGGACCTTGACCAGGAGATGTTATTCAGCTGAGACAGAACACCACCTACCAACACGTTGACCTCAAGGGACATATCAGATATTTTCTTTCCTACTGTGGAGAAGCAAGGTGCATTTGATGTCTGATCCTCGCATGAGGTCAAGATAGTTGAAATGACCTCTTTGGTACTATTGGTCAGTAGAGCCTCGTCTGTTTCAGTCCAGAGAAGTTTTGAACTCTCGCTGACACCCCTGTGTAGAGCCACTTCAAGGTTCAAACTGGGCAAGTGAGGCACACTCTTACTAGCTTGCCTCAAGTCCTGGCTTGCCAAACAAATGTGCTCCTTAGTCCCAAGATGTTCAGAGTCCTCTGTGGGTATATGACTGGACATTCTGCTCAGCATGTCTGACCTCCGCTGGTGAATGGTGAAGTCCTTTAATGTCTTCTTAATATTGTTATATAAACTAGTGGTAGCTGACCAGATCCTGCTCTGTAGCTTTTGTGCTTTTTCCAGGAGGTCAGGTTCTCTCTCCTCTACTTCTGCAGGTTGCGCCAAGCTCTGCAGGTCTTCCACAAATGTGTCAATGATGCCAAAGGCAGCAGAATCTGCACAAATATCCTTTGACCATGTGTACCGGTTTTGAATGGAACCAGACCTGGACGCTACAGAATAAGCAGGCTTTGCACTAGTTAAGCTACTGGTGGACTTTTCAACTAGGAACTCACTCACTGCTTGAGTGGCGTTTCTCTTGAATTCCTCACTTGAGAGTTTTTTCATGCAATTTAACAGACTGGTCAAAGAAGCTGTGGCATTACTTCTGCTGTCCTCAATTTGAGAGGGGAACTCACATACTATTGATGATGAGGCCCTGGAATGGGAGATATCCCCAAGCTGAGCCAGAACACCTTCTACAAATTGTTGTCTCTCAATAGAGAAGTCTGATCCTTTTTCTCCAACAGTGTACAGGGGGTCCTCCTTTGACATCTCAGTGTTGTACAAGACCAGAAGCTCTGAGATGACTTCTTTGGTGCAAGTTGTCAGAAGGAGCTTGCTTTCTTCTGAGTCAGTTTGTGCCCAAAGAAGTTTTGAGCTCTCACTTAGGCCTCTTTGTAAAGTAACTTCACCAGTGGACTCTGGCAACTGAGGCTCACTCTTACTGGGCCTATATTTCATGTCTAAGCAAGGAAGTGGAACTGTCTCCTTAAACTCAGCATTTGTGATGTTGTCATCAGATGTGACAATGCTCTTTAAGGCACATCGCTGAAGCTTGCCGAAATAATCTTTCAAGTTGTTTTGGATGCTGTGGTAGATATGAGCAGCAGCAGACCAGGCACTCTTCTGTTGCGGACTCTCTTCAGATTCAGCCAAGGACTTCATATCTGACACGAAAGTCTTAACAACTACTGACGCTGCTGAGCCCACTGGGTGAATTGACTCTGTCTTTACAATGCCAGACAATGTTTGACCTGATACAGCACCTGTTAACTCAGACTGAACGACTGAACTAGGAAAGCTCAAACTACTGACTTTTTTGGCAAGAACTCCACTCACTGCTTGCATTGCTGATGTTAGAAACAGCCGGCTGGAGAGTTTTTGGATGCTCTTAGATGTGAGCGTGCAGGAGGAACCAGATTCACTAATATTGTAGCTGCTCTCGTATTTCCTTATCAGGGCATCAAGATCGTCAATGAAGCCAACATGCGATGCCAAAAACGTGATCTTGTCCTTCAGAACTTCCAGCAAACTCTGTTCGTTCTCGTCAACAAAAGCCACCTTTGTGTCAGAGATGGTGCTCATGACTTGCCCTGTTAGACTCTTGCTCTCTTGGTCAACTTTTTCAAGTTTAGCAGCCAGCTCTCTCACCATGCTTTCAGTCACCTTGGTCTCCGAGTCTCCCCTTCTTCCAGATGTCACTAGAGAGGTTTGACTTGCGGAGGCACTCTTAACGACCAGTGATACGGCCGACTTGACATCTTTAGCCAACTCTGCCATTACAGCAGAGATTAGCATCATAGAGCCTGCACTTCCAGATGGAGAATCGGACATGCATGCAAGTTTGGAGAGAGAACCTTGCAGGCTGTCCTGCACACAGGTGACGAGGGTGTCCTCTGAGAGACCTAAAAGGACATGTAGAGACTCAGAGTTGGTTGTTTTCTTCTGCACCTCAGACAGAGAGGTTTGAGACCTTGAACAAAAAACAGATATCATCAAAGTCAAACAAATAATATGTAAGGCTGTGATGCACGTTCAGTGTGTCAAATACATCTGCACCATTGAAAACAATGAGGAAAACACTGCCGTTTCTCTGAGAAAAAACCTTAGTGTGATGTCAGCCTAACTGCTTAATTTCTAAAGCCCAATAAAATGTTTTTTGTAAAAGTAATTTGTATTGAAACTGGCCTGTAGATATCTATCTATCCTGGCAATATCTATCCTCTGCAAAATCCAAATTGCTATAAACTTCAAATACTGTAACTTCTAATAACTTCAAGGACAATCGTAAATACCAGGCAGTTTGAAGAAATGTTAAAGGGAAATGTCTAAATGTTTCAACTTCATATTTATCATCTCCAGCACCACCCCAACATCAGCATATGTGAAAAATTGGCATTTCTATGTTTTGTAGTAAAAAAGAGGAAGATAAGTGTTTTCTATGACATCATCAACCAATTAGTAGGCTATGCCTACTCATAATTGGTTAAAATCACACGATGCACACTGATGATGTCATTAGAATCTAGAGCTGAGCATTTAACCAACATTTTTGTTATTTTTTGGTTTTTAAACAATTAATTGACCGACGTCGGCTCAATTATTTGAATTCCATATATTTATTTATTTTCTTCTTCTGTGAGCTCGATGCTCAGTTTCTGTAGAGATAAATCAGATCAAGCACGAACTATGCAATGTAGTAGGGAGTTGTAGTTTCCAACAGGCCAATATTCTACATAGTGTAGAACAGAAAATATGGTCACTCATTCCCATAATCCATTGCACGCCCGCTTATTTGTTCACTCTGTGTGGAGCAGATACGGTGACCTCATTGACTGAGACAGAGAGACGAGAGAATGCGTGAGAGCGATAAAAAGCAGTTGCTTTGTGAGGTTTCTCTACCTGGAAATACATGATCTAAGTGATTGATAGTTGGTATTCAGCAGTCATAAAAGTATGCCTTATTTACTTAGAAGAACTACTAAAATAGTGATTTTGTCAGACAGCATAGGCAGCAGCTCTATAGAGATGAGTTGATGACTTGGAATTAAATAATAAAGTAATCAAATAAATATTTGATATGAGAAAGTAAATGATGGTTAATAAGTGATAAGCAGTAATGGGCAGTCACTACCCAAATGGGACTTTTATTAATATTTTTATTCTGTGTTGTTACAGCATTCAACCCACATAATCCATAGTGCATTCAATATCTAAAAAAATTACTGAAATCGAAAACCGTGATTATTTTTTAAATATTTGAATCGAAACCAAATCAACCTCAAAAAGCAGTAATCTCTCAGCACTATTGGAAACAGTTACGTTCCTCTATCTTTTTTTACTACAAAGCAGGGAAATGTGTAATTTCCACATATGGTGATGCTGGAGATGAATATGAAGTTGTTACATTTCCCTTTAAGAACATACCTCATGGCCCCCTTGGGCAGGTAGCTTCCACTGCCCAGACTGCCCATCTCCTTAGTCAGGTAAAACTCCTTGAACTTAAGTTGTTGTGATTCCTGCTCTTCTTCCTCTTTTTGCTCCATACAGTTGGAGGAAGGGTAGGGAGTCGGGATGCGAAAGCTATTGTAAGACTTTCGACTGCCTGGCCTCTTAGGTACACCAGCCTCAGTAAATCTCACTCGGGATTTGGTTTTAGCCTTATCGTCTAACAGGCTGGTGAGTGACGCTGTGAGAGATCTCTGTGACAATTGAGAGGCAGCAGCATCTTGGATGCCCAGTAGTTCGTAAAGACCTGGGATGATGATCTGCATCAGCTTGTCCGATAAAAACTGGTCAATCCTCAGACACAAGCCGGCAAGCTGTTGTTTTGTCAGCTGTATTCCAGAAACAGAAGAAGTGTTTTAAAATGTTGCATAGTGCATCTTTCAAAAGCTTATGAACAAGGTTAAACATTAGGCAGAGTTTTCATGGTAATCTGATTAAATTGTCAGTAACATGATCTTACCGGGTCAAACATGCCCTCACGAATCCCCCTCCATTGCCTGAAAACAATATTGTTAGAAATGTTGTCATATCAGGATGCCTTAGAAATGTTGTCATATCAGGATGCTTTAGAAATGTTATCATATCAGGATGCCTTAGAAATGTTGTCATATCAGGATGCCTTAGAAATGTTGTCATATCAGGATGCCTTAGAAATGTTGTCATATCAGGATGCCTTAGAAATGTTGTCATATCCGGATGCCTTAGAAATGTTGTCATATCCGGATGCCTTAGAAATGTTGTCATATCCGGATGCCTTAGAAATGTTGTCATATCAGGATGCGTGGCAGAATTGTTTTTATTTAAATATTTGCCTGACGGTGAAGTTATACTTGCTTTGTGTCAGTTGTTTTGGCAAAATTGCAATGTGACAACTTTTCTAGCACTGAATTTTTTTCTCTCCAATGAATCAGTTTCTAATTTGATCCTATTTCCTTGAAGGAGTGATAGTACCAAAGAAAACAGAACATACTTCTCAGTCAGGTTTTGAAGGAAGTCCATAAGTGTCAGATCTTCCACACTGTTGAGCTTCCCCTCTTCTGTGGTTTCCATCACTGAGGTTGCTCTGCTCCTGGCAGAATTGCTCTGCTCCTGGTAGAAATGTAATTATATTGCAAATAATCAACTTAATATCAAACTTAATATACAACAAATATCATAGTGAAATAATGATTAACTGTTAAAGAGTGGAGGAGCATTGGCAACGTTGGACCAATTAAACAACTGCAACACAACAGAGATGGTTGTGGTACTTCAACATTTCCAATGATAGCATCACTATAACATTTTATTGAATTAATGTTGAAATATGAAATGACGGTCAACTCAAAAGGTCAACTTACCATCTCATTGACAGCTTCAGAGGGCAGGAGGTCATCCACCACACAGACAGGCAGGTCTAGAGACTGGGACAAGGCTCTATGGTCATAACCAGGAGAGAATGGAAACAACATCAGAGCAATCCCAATGGCAGAATCTAACCACTGTCTTCATGTCAAAGACTCACTTAGTAGTTAATACATGGCCACAAATAATGAGGGGTTCAAATAGATCTGCTGGGGACTTGACCCTACAAATGACTCCAAGAATGATGCCTGACCTGCCCCATAACAAGTTCTCTCTTATTAGTCTCTCTCTCTTAATCTCCACACAACAATCTAACTGGACAGAGTGTGAGTGGCCTTACCTGACTGTCTCAGTGTCAGAAACATCATAGAACAATAAGACTATGTCTTCCAGGGACGTCTCAGCTACAGCAGAGGGGGCAAAGTCCGGGATGATCTCTCAAGCTGAAACAAAGTGACTGTATGTGAACCGAACCATTTCCCACTGGGCAAAAACTGGTTGAATCAACGTTGTTTCCACATCATTTCAACCCCCAAAAAGCTATGTGATGATATTTAATCAACGTAGAAAACTATTTCGATTTGCAAAAAGTAATCAACTTGCAAGGCATTTAGTCTTTTCTTCACCCAACTTTTAACCTAAATCCAGTAACATGGTGAAAAGTTTTGTTGATTTTACATTGAATTCACGTTAATTAACAACAACCAAACTTGAAATCAAAACCAGATGTTAAACTGACGTCTGTGCCCAGTGGGTTATGTTGATGGATCTGATCAATTACCTTAGTTCTGCTGGTATTATTAGCTGCATGAAAATACATCTGTGGAGTACAAATATTAGCTGCTTTCTGAAGGACAGCCAAGCTGATAGACAACATGGAACCTCCAGATAATTATGACATCATTGGAACACATGCACGTGTCACAAACACTTTGTCACTATAAAAAAGCAGTGTAGCAGTGCTGCCCAAGCTGGGGGGGTGGGACAATTTTATTAGGCTTTTATTCAGATTCACCAACAATGCTCTACTTGAAGTCAATGAGTAAACAAGCCTCAGCAATGTAGACACATCCCACTGGGCACACCATGTCATTTCAATGTGGAAATTTGGGTAATATTTGGTTGAGATGTTGATCAATGAGATTTTAACCTTTATTCATCCACTCAAAAAGATAATGAGAAGTTTGGGAATTAAACAATGTGTTATCACTATGCGTTCAACCATCTAAAAGCACAACCAAATTCCAATGGAAAAACAATGTCTGATTTCTGGTTTAGTTATCATCTAAATGTGTTATCACAGCGCTTTGAACCATTTAAAAGCACAACAAAGTTCAAATGGGAATACAATGTCAGATATTTTGTACTCATACAACAACTTAAATGTGTTATCAATGTGCTTTATCTAATAGTACAACCAAATGACCTGGATTGTAGTTGAGATTACATTAGAAGAGCATGGTGCAAGTGATCAATGCTGTTTGAGATTCTGCGCAGATTATTATAGCAATTGGGAAGATTTCCACCGATCTGCGACCTTAGAATGCTATTTTTTTTGTTCTTTTTTTTCACCTTTATTTAACCAGGTAGGCCAGTTGAGAACAAGTTCTCATTTACAACTGCGACCTGGCCAAGATGAAGCAAAGCAGTGCGACCAAAAACAACAACACAGAGTTACACATGTCACTACCTTGAACATGCACGCTTTGTCAAAATGTGTTACTCATTTTAAGGTTGAATAAATACTGTTCCATTAGTTTGTAAGTTAGCCTAAAGTTCAGCCTATCTACTGTATTACTAAAGTAATATTGAATTGTGTTTGGTTGACAACGAAACCAAATATCAACATTTGAAGGAGAAGTATCTTCTGCTTGGATAGTTCCTTCTGTGCCACTGACTTAGTATGGCTTTAATTCCAGTTTGTCTAAAAATTAATCATTTACATGTTAGATTCACGTCTCCATCTCAACCAAAAATCGAAGTTAAAGAACAGGACTAAATTAAATCAAATCAAACTTTAAATGCACTTTAAATCAAGTTTGATTTGATTTAGTCCTATTCTTTAACTTAGATTTTTGGTTGAGATGGAGACGTGAATCCAAAATGTTAATGATTAACTTGAAGATTCAATGTGAAATCAACCAAAGCTTGAGACACTAGGCCTATACTGTATGCATTGTCTATTAGTTGAACTCTGGGTTGAATTGAAACAATAGCTGTTGATGACTTTGCAAATGCTATATAGGCTTTTACAAAGTATGGTTACATCTCATTTGCTTTGTCAAACCTGCCCCTTGGAATGACTTCGATATTAACACTGAATATATTTTGTTATTAAGAGATCTCTCAATAATAATTCTCACAATAGCATATTGGTAGTAGTCAGTGACATATCAAAGCTAAGCAGGGCTGGGTGTAGTTAAAACCCTTGATGGGGTTCGATTCCGGGCTGAGGTGCTGCCCAGCCTATTGTTTTTTTTCTGAAAGTGTATATAATGTTGAAAATCTGACATTGTTTCAAAGGTACAAATTCAACCTATTTTATATTAAGATGCTTGTGTTTCCAACTTCCCAAAGTTAGTAAACATCCAGAGTTTAGAGGTTGAAAACAGTGTAGGCCTATACCCCATTTTATCCACTACCACCCCCTCCCCTCCCCCACACACAATTTACATTTGACCAATATGTATGCAGCCCACCAGCCCTAATGCATGAACATGTTTTTTTCCTAGAAAATGTGGATTAAGAGACGCAAAATTATCCTTTTTGCTAGTTTCCTCTAAATAGGAGGGCAACATGACATTGACAAACCTTGTCATATCTGCTTTCACCGGGATTTAAAAACCCAGGCTTTCCTAAAATGTTAACCTCAGCCAGTCTAGAACCCAGGTGTGTCTGCAAAACACATGCACGCCTCCAAAAGGTTAATGGGTTCCCTATTGTTTTATCCCAGTACAAGAGGGGCAACTGGATTCAGGATCAAACACAAGCAGTCTTTAAGGTATATCATATTACAGTTTAGGCCTACCTTATTATTTTCTTCCATCTGGCAATATCATTTTAAGGAATTAAATCTGTTTTGTTGCTAGTGTTATTATTAACTGTAGGAAAATACAGCTGTAGAGTACAAGAATCAGCTACTTTCTGAAGGACAGCCAAGCTGATAGACAATTTAGAACCTACAGACAATTATGACAAAATTGGAACGCATGAAAGTGTCACAAACGCCTTGTTATTTTCGGGAGTGGCTCCGCATTCGTGACCGGATCTCTGATTTCTATTGCCCAGTATCCGTTAGTGCGCAAATTCTCGCGGGAATTTGGGATTAATATTTTTCTCATGCCGAAACCGGATTAGATACATACCGGTAGTTAAATGACAAAAATGATTATATTCGCAATGTCATTAAGCAAAAAACAAACAAACAAAACATAAATAGCTACTACAGTTTAGAAACGTGATTTTGCCATCAGTTCAGTACGATGTGTTTGTTGCTAGCGACGCTAGTCAGCATAGGCTGTTACATGATAAGAAGTTCGCTTTAGGGAATTAGCTACCCATTAGCCAGCCTAACAAACTGTCAAATCCAATGGAAACGGATGCAACCCTGCTGCTAAATAAGAGCTAGCTAGATGACCAGTGGTGACAGTGAGGTCCCTATGAGTTTCAAGGCTTTAATAAGTGCTATCGTGCAGAAATAGCGTATAAAATACTGGTTGATGAGCTAGCTAAATTAGCTAGCAAGACAGATATGACCGTTAATAGCGTGCACTTGTAACAGGGTTCTATTGGTGATTCCCCTTGCCACTTTATTGTTAAGCCAATGGGTTTTTGGTTTTAGTTTTGTCTTGCCTTCACCTACTCAACATGGCATCTTATTGGCTGGTTTGCGTAGCTTGCTTACGAGGGAGGATGTTTCAGTTAGAATCGTCCCAGTGAACAAGCACCAAACCAGCGGTAAGTTGTTGGTTGCAAAGCACTGTACGTCAAAAATGATTTTTATACTCCCAAGTGATGATTTAAATGTACAATTTATATCAATCTGTTTGTAAATGTTATTCGAACATCACAAATAAGATGCAGTGTTTTTTTGGAGAATATTGGTTGTGCATTTTGTTGTAAAGAATTCCCGCCAATACTAGCTAGCAACTTACTGTGTCTGGTGGGGGGGTCATATATTTTGTACAGTGCGTGAGTGCAGAGTTTGGATGGTGAGCCGTGCATTGCATGACGTGCAATTTTGTGCTGTTCCTATCAGGTACATTGTTAAAGATATTATATTGTATATTGTAATTGTATTATTTTGGTAACTACAGCCCAGTGAACAAGCACCAAACCAGCGTGCGTGAGTGCAGAGTTTGGATGGTGAGCCGTGCATTGCATGACGTGCAATTTTGTGCTGTTCCTATCAGAATAAATCTCAATGACTGGTGCTACACGTTGGAGTTCGTGTCGACGATTGATTGTACACAACGAAAGCAGAGTACTGTTACACACGCACAAATGCATGACGACACATTGTATTTAAGTGAAGAAGGCATGCAGTATGAGATCGCCCCACCAAGCTAGATAGTAGAGGGGTACAACAACGTCGGTACACAGATGCATAGCTCATACAATTATATTTTGCTCCAGTCAATGACTATACATGTTAAAAAATAAATACCTGCGTCAAATATATGGCATCGCACGCTAGTGCATAGCTGGCATGGATTAAACAAAAAAAACGGTGACCACTAGATGTCCTCGTATACCCACATTTAGATCAAATGTACTTGATTTTTCATCAGTAATGTGTGAATGACAAGCCCACTGAATCTAGTTGAATAATCTTTATACTCAGCAGGTAGAGGCCTAGGTACTTCAAATCAGTGCTTAATTTGAGCCGGATCATGCCAGAACAGGATCCGGCAGCCTTTCCGTTATGGACTGTGATATATATATATATATATATATAGTATGGTGATATATAGTGTGGTGATATATATATATATAGTATGGTGATATATATATATATAGTATGGTGATATATAGTATGGTGATATATAGTGTGGTGGTATATATATAGTATGGTGATATATATATATATATAGTATGGTGATATATATAGTATGGTGATATATATATATAGTATGGTGAGATATATATATATAGTATGGTGATATATAGTGTGGTGATATATATAGTGTGGTGGTATATATTATGGTGATATATATATAGTATGGTGATATATATATTAAGTATGGTGATATATAGTATGGTGATATATAGTGTGGTGGTATATAGTATGGTGATATATATAGTATGGTGATATATATATATAGTATGGTGATATATATATATAGTATGGTGATATATATAGTTCATGCTGAACTAGTGACATTCTGGATAGGCCTAAAAAAAGATAGTCAAAAAAAATTCACGAAAAAGTGCTGATTTTTCCCCCTTCATATTCGTGACCCAAAAACGGTGACTCCAGACATGCCGAACTAGCGACATTCTGGATAGGCCCCAAAAATTATTTTTAAACCATTTTCACGAAAAAGTACAGGTTTTTTTCTCTTCAAATTCGTGACAAAAACAAAAAAAAGAACTAGCGACAATCTGGATAAGCCTAAAAAATTATTAAAAACCATTTTCACTAAAAAGTGCAGATATTTTTTTTCAAATTCGTGACAAAAAAACGGTGACTTCGGTCATGCCGAACTAGCGACAATCTGGATAAGCCTAAAAAATTATTAAAAACCATTTTCACTAAGAAGTGCAGTTATTTTTTTTCAAATTCGTGACAAAAAACGGTGACTCCGGTCATGCCGAACTAGCGACATTCTGGATAGGCCTAAAAAAAGATATTAAAAACATTTTCACGAAAAATCACAGATTTTTTTCTTCTTCACCTTCGTGACCAAAAAACGGTGACATGCCGAACTAGCGACAATCTGGATAAGCCCAAAAAATTATTTTAAAACCATTTTCACGAAAAAGTGCATTTTTTTTTTCTTTCTTCGTGTTGGTACTGGTACTCCTTGTATATGTAACGGATGTGAAATGGCTAGCTAGTTAGCGGGTACGCGCTAATAGCGTTTCAATCAGTTACGTCACTTGCTCTGAAACCTAGAAGTAGTGTTGCCCCTTGCTCTGCTAGGGCCGCGGCTTTTGTGGAGCGATGGGTAACGACGCTTCGTGGGTGTCAGTTGTTGATGTGTGCAGAGGGTCCCTGGTTCGCGCCCGGGTCGGGGCGAGGGGACGGTCTAAAGTTATACTGTTACATATATAGCCTTGTTATTGTTATTGTGTTACTATTTAGAAAATATTTTCTTACTTTTTAACTCTGCATTGTTGGGAATGGGCTCGTAATAAAGCATCTCACAGTAAAGTCTACACCTGTTGTTTTCGGCATATGTGACCAATACGATTCGATTTTGATTTGAACAAATGAATGCTCTTGTTGTTTTAATGAGGAATTTAATTAAATCATTTGCTTTTCCTTGAAGATTTGAGTGGGCTGGAAAAGCCTTTCGTGATGGCTCTACACAATCTGGTGAAAAGGGAAGGTTTGCGACTCTTCTCTTCAAGTGGGAAGGACGATGCAATATCATAATTTCCCTCTGGAGCAAAGAAGCCATGAGAATTTGTCATCGACTCTGCAAAGAAAGACCATCCAGTATGTCATCAATTTACATTTTTAGTAATTTAGCAGACGCTCTTATCCAGAGCGACTTACAGGAGCAATTAGGATTAAGTGCCTTGCTCAAGAGCACATTGACAGATTTTGCATAGTGAGCTCAGGGATTCTGAACCAGCAACCTATCGGTTAGTGGCCCAACCTCTTAACCCACTAGGCTACCACCCAGCCCGCAGTACAGTATGTCATAGGTAACAACTCAGAGGAGAGTACAATGTCTTTCCAAATGAATTAGTTGAACGGTAAAGTAATAATATCTTAGTCTTGACTGAGCAGCAGCCTAAACAACAGCAGGGCTTACCTGTAAAGTACACAGTAGGGGAAGTGTTCTGAGGCTGGTACTCCAGAGACTCTTGAGGACAGAGGTTCTTACTAACTTTCTTGGAACCCTGGTTGGTGGGAAAAGGCACAGTAAAACAAACTGAAAAATGTTCGATATCTTAAAGTACAGCATATCAATTGCAAAGAAGCAGTGCAATGCCATGACCCAAAGAATCATATATCTCATAAAGGTCAACAGCAGTGTTATTCATGAAAGATGTATGTGTACTATACCTTTGTGTTAAAGGTGAGGACCTGCTCTCCAGTACTGCTGATGGTATCCCTTGCCAAATCAAACACGCCATCTACAATGTCACTGGTGGCCACGCTGGTAGTGGACTCAAAATAACATTTAGCAGTGGCTTTGGTGATCATTTGAAGAATGACCATACAAGTAGAAGTCTTTGGATCGTTCTGGACTGAAACATCAAAGTTTATATTTTCATACTCATCTGACCACTGTTTTAGGAAGCCCTTCACTGTCTCTTCAGCAAATATCTGGAGAAGATGGGAGGAGAGCTTCTTGGATATGGCACATTGTTCCTTTCCCCATTTCAGCCTTGAAAGAATGGAGTCTGAAACACTTTTGGCTGCTTCCAATGTTAAGACATGTGGAGTGCTGTGGCTGTCCTGAATGGCTATCACTTTATCCACCAATTCATGACTGAAAATGTGGATGGTCCAAGTGGAAATTATTTTTCTCAATTTCCTAACAGCAGAACGGAGGTCGTCAAGATGAGAAGCACCCTGTCCATTTTCCTGTGTGTTCTCAACACTTTCCACCATAATGTTCACTACCACCCCAGCAGCTTGCCTAACTTTGTCAACAAAGGTTAGAGGAAGTAAGTCCTCTGTGTGAATGAAGTCCTCAATGATTGTGTTTCTTACAATGGGAAAGTCAATCTGAGCAGGAAACTCAGTGGGTATGGGAGTCCCGGGTAAAGCAAAGTGCCATTGCTGACTGCCTTGATTTTGAAGTAGGTGTTGGAGAGATGGAGGAGCGTGAAGAAGAGGGCTTTCTTGTCTTTTGGCTGGCAGCACTCCTACAACGGATCATGCCATTATCCTCCAGCATGGATCCTGAGAGCTCAGTGGTTTTAGGTAGTAATTTATGCGGAATGTCCACACAGGCATCTTTTCCACCAGATGTAACACTGCTCTGGTTGACCTCAAGATGGCCGAGATTAGCTCTCAGTGATGCAGAACTGCTTTGATATGTAAACATTTTGATTGAATCAAGAGTTGTGTCTGATCTTTGAAGATCTTTTCTGATAATCTCCTTAATCTTACTTTGCAGACTGTGGTAGATGTTACGAGCAACAGACCAGATCCTTTTCTCAGAAACCTGTCCAGTGGTGAGCAGGGAGGTTCCAGATACCATGTCAGATGAATGGGTGGTCTGGGTGAGCTCCTGCTGGTCTTTCACCATGGTTTGTATAATATCAGTAGATGTGGTGGATGTAGATACAGACTGATCTGTTGTACCTTCCTCCACAATGTTAAATGATCTAGAGAGGACCTCACTCACTCCTTTCTCAGCTTTGGTTTGGAACTCATGACTAGAGAGTTTCTGGAGGCTCTTTGTTGAAAGACTATGGGAAGATGCAATGCCTTTGGAGGCAGCCGTGCTGCAATCTAGACTTACTGGAGAGGTTCGCTCAGGAGAATCTTGGAGACGTTCAAACATGTCTTCACATGGTGTTGGGGACCTTGACCAGGAGATGTTATTCAGCTGAGACAGAACACCACCTACCAACACGTTGACCTCAAGGGACATATCAGATATTTTCTTTCCTACTGTGGAGAAGCAAGGTGCATTTGATGTCTGATCCTCGCATGAGGTCAAGATTGTTGAAATGACCTCTTTGGTACTATTGGTCAGTAGAGCCTCGTCTGTTTCAGTCCAGAGAAGTTTTGAACTCTCGCTGACACCCCTGTGTAGAGCCACTTCAAGGTTCAAACTGGGCAAGTGAGGCACACTCTTACTAGCTTGCCTCAAGTCCTGGCTTGCCAAACAAATGTGCTCCTTAGTCCCAAGATGTTCAGAGTCCTCTGTGGGTATATGACTGGACATTCTGCTCAGCATGTCTGACCTCCGCTGGTGAATGGTGAAGTCCTTTAATGTCTTCTTAATATTGTTATATAAACTAGTGGTAGCTGACCAGATCCTGCTCTGTAGCTTTTGTGCTTTTTCCTGGAGGTCAGGTTCTCTCTCCTCTACTTCTGCAGGTTGCGCCAAGCTCTGCAGGTCTTCCACAAATGTGTCAATGATGCCAAAGGCAGCAGAATCTGCACAAATATCCTTTGACCATGTGTACCGGTTTTGAATGGAACCAGACCTGGACGCTACAGAATAAGCAGGCTTTGCACTAGTTAAGCTACTGGTGGACTTTTCAACTAGGAACTCACTCACTGCTTGAGTGGCGTTTCTCTTGAATTCCTCACTTGAGAGTTTTTTCATGCAATTTAACAGACTGGTCAAAGAAGCTGTGGCATTACTTCTGCTGTCCTCAATTTGAGAGGGGAACTCACATACTATTGATGATGAGGCCCTGGAATGGGAGATATCCCCAAGCTGAGCCAGAACACCTTCTACAAATTGTTGTCTCTCAATAGAGAAGTCTGATCCTTTTTCTCCAACAGTGTACAGGGGGTCCTCCTTTGACATCTCAGTGTTGTACAAGACCAGAAGCTCTGAGATGACTTCTTTGGTGCAAGTTGTCAGAAGGAGCTTGCTTTCTTCTGAGTCAGTTTGTGCCCAAAGAAGTTTTGAGCTCTCACTTAGGCCTCTTTGTAAAGTAACTTCACCAGTGGACTCTGGCAACTGAGGCTCACTCTTACTGGGCCTATATTTCATGTCTAAGCAAGGAAGTGGAACTGTCTCCTTAAACTCAGCATTTGTGATGTTGTCATCAGATGTGACAATGCTCTTTAAGGCACATCGCTGAAGCTTGCCGAAATAATCTTTCAAGTTGTTTTGGATGCTGTGGTAGATATGAGCAGCAGCAGACCAGGCACTCTTCTGTTGCGGACTCTCTTCAGATTCAGCCAAGGACTTCATATCTGACACGAAAGTCTTAACAACTACTGACGCTGCTGAGCCCACTGGGTGAATTGACTCTGTCTTTACAATGCCAGACAATGTTTGACCTGATACAGCACCTGTTAACTCAGACTGAACGACTGAACTAGGAAAGCTCAAACTACTGACTTTTTTGGCAAGAACTCCACTCACTGCTTGCATTGCTGATGTTAGAAACAGCCGGCTGGAGAGTTTTTGGATGCTCTTAGATGTGAGCGTGCAGGAGGAACCAGATTCACTAATATTGTAGCTGCTCTCGTATTTCCTTATCAGGGCATCAAGATCGTCAATGAAGCCAACATGCGATGCCAAAAACGTGATCTTGTCCTTCAGAACTTCCAGCAAACTCTGTTCGTTCTCGTCAACAAAAGCCACCTTTGTGTCAGAGATGGTGCTCATGACTTGCCCTGTTAGACTCTTGCTCTCTTGGTCAACTTTTTCAAGTTTAGCAGCCAGCTCTCTCACCATGCTTTCAGTCACCTTGGTCTCCGAGTCTCCCCTTCTTCCAGATGTCACTAGAGAGGTTTGACTTGCGGAGGCACTCTTAACGACCAGTGATACGGCCGACTTGACATCTTTAGCCAACTCTGCCATTACAGCAGGGATTAGCATCATAGAGCCTGCACTTCCAGATGGAGAATCGGACATGCATGCAAGTTTGGAGAGAGAACCTTGCAGGCTGTCCTGCACACAGGTGACGAGGGTGTCCTCTGAGAGACCTAAAAGGACATGTAGAGACTCAGAGTTGGTTGTTTTCTTCTGCACCTCAGACAGAGAGGTTTGAGACCTTGAACAAAAAACAGATATCATCAAAGTCAAACAAATAATATGTAAGGCTGTGATGCACGTTCAGTGTGTCAAATACATCTGCACCATTGAAAACAATGAGGAAAACACTGCTGTTTCTCTGAGAAAAAACATTAGTGTGATGTCAGCCTAACTGCTTAATTTCTAAAGCCCAATAAAATGTTTTTTGTAAAAGTAATTTGTATTGAAACTGGCCTGTAGATATCTATCTATCCTGGCAATATCTATCCTCTGCTAAATCCAAATTGCTATAAACTTCAAATACTGTAACTTCTAATAACTTCAAGGACAATCGTAAATACAAGGCAGTTTGAAGAAATGTTAAAGGGAAATGTCTAAATGTTTCAACTTCATATTCATCATCTCCAGCACCACCCCAACATCAGCATATGTGAAAAATTGGCATTTCTATGTTTTGTAGTACAAAAGAAAGAGGAAGATAAGTGTTTTCTATGACATCATCAACCAATTAGTAGGCTATGCCTACTCATAATTGGTTAAAATCACACGATGCACACTGATGATGTCATTAGAATCTAGAGCTGAGCATTTAACCAACATTTTTGTTATTTTTCGGTTTTTAAACAAATAATTGACCGACGTCGGCTCAATTATTTGAATTCCATATATTAAATTTTTTTCTTCTTCTGTGAGCTCGATGCTCAGTTTCTGTAGAGATAAATCAGATCAAGCACGAACTATGCAATGTAGTAGGGAGTTGTAGTTTCCAACAGGCCAATATTCTACATAGTTTAAAACAGAAAATATGGTCATTCATTCCCATAATCCATTGCACTCCCGCTTATTTGTCCACTCTGTGTGGAGCAGATACAGAGACCTCATTGACTGAGACGGAGAGACGAGAGAATGCATGAGAGCGATAAAAAGCAGTTGCTTTGCGAGGTTTCTCTACCTGGAAATACATGATCTAAGTGATTGATAGTTGGTATTCAGCAGTCCTAAAAGTATGCCTTATTTACTTAGAAGAACTACTAAAATAGTGATGTTGTCAGACAGCATAGGCAGCAGCTCTATAGAGATGAGTTGATGACTTGGAATGAAATAATAAAGTCATCAAATAAATATTTGATATGAGAAAGTAAATGATGGTTAATAAGTGATAAGCAGTAATGGGCAGTCACTACCCAAATGGGACTTTTATTAATAGTTTTATTCTGTGTTGTTACAGCATTCAACCCACATAATCCATAGTGCATTCAATATCTCAAAAAAATTATTGAAATCGAAAACCGTGATTATTTTTTAAATATTTGAATCGAAACCAAATCAACCTCAAAAAGCACTAATCTCTCAGCACTATTGGAAACAGTTACGTTCCTCTATCTTTTTTTACTACAAAGCAGGGAAATGTGTAATTTTCACATATGGTGATGCTGGAGATGAATATGAAGTTGTTAAATTTCCCTTTAAGAACATACCTCATGGCCCCCTTGGGCAGGTAGCTTCCACTGCCCAGACTGCCCATCTCCTTAGTCAGGTAAAACTCCTTGAACTTAAGTTGTTGTGATTCCTGCTCTTCTTCCTCTTTTTGCTCCATACAGTTGGAGGAAGGGTAGGGAGTCGGGATGCGAAAGCTATTGTAAGACTTTCGACTGCCTGGCCTCTTAGGTACACCAGCCTCAGTAAATCTCACTCGGGATTTGGTTTTAGCCTTATCGTCTAACAGGCTGGTGAGTGACGCTGTGAGAGATCTCTGTGACAATTGAGAGGAGGCAGCATCTTGGATGCCCAGTAGTTCGTAAAGACCTGGGATGATGATCTGCATCAGCTTGTCCGATAAAAACTGGTCAATCCTCAGACACAAGCCGGCAAGCTGTTGTTTTGTCAGCTGTATTCCAGAAACAGAACAAGTGTTTTAAAATGTTGCATAGTGCATCTTTCAAAAGCTTATGAACAAGGTTAAACATTAGGCAGAGTTTTCATGGTAATCTGATTAAATTGTCAGTAACATGATCTTACCGGGTCAAACATGCCCTCACGAATCCCCCTCCATTGCCTGAAAACAATATTGTTAGAAATGTTGTCATATCAGGATGCCTTAGAAATGTTGTCATATCAGGATGCCTTAGAAATGTTGTCATATCAGGATGCCTTAGAAATGTTGTCATATCAGGATGCCTTAGAAATGTTGTCATATCAGGATGCCTTAGAAATGTTGTCATATCAGGATGCCTTAGAAATGTTGTCATATCAGGATGCGTGGCAGAATTGTTTTTATTTAAATATTTGCCTGACGGTGAAGTTATACTTGCTTTGTGTCAGTTGTTTTGGCAAAATTGCAATGTGACAACTTTTCTAGCACTGAACATTTTTTTCCAATGAATCAGTTTCTAATTTGATCCTATTTCCTTGAAGGAGTGATAGTACCAAAGAAAACAGAACATACTTCTCAGTTAGGTTTTGAAGGAAGTCCATAAGTGTCAGATCTTCCACACTGTTGAGCTTCCCCTCTTCTGTGGTTTCCATCACTGAGGTTGCTCTGCTCCTGGCAGAATTGCTCTGCTCCTGGTAGAAATTTAATTATATTGCAAATAATCAAACTTAATATACAACAAATATCATACTGAAATAATGATTAACTGTTAAAGGGTGGAGGAGCATTGGCAACGTTGGACCAATTAAACAACTGCAACACAACAGAGATGGTTGTGGTACTTCAACATTTCCAATGATAGCATCACTATAACATTTTATTGAATTAATGTTGAAATATGAAATGACGGTCAACTCAAAAGGTCAACTTACCATCTCATTGACAGCTTCAGAGGGCAGGAGGTCATCCACCACACAGACAGGCAGGTCTAGAGACTGGGACAAGGCTCTATGGTCATAACCAGGAGAGAATGGAAACAACATCAGAGCAATCCCAATGGCAGAATCTAACCACTGTCTTCATGTCAAAGACTCACTTAGTAGTTAATACATGGCCACAAATAATGAGGGGTTCAAATAGATCTGCTGGGGACTTGACCCTACAAATGACTCCAAGAATGATGCCTGACCTGCCCCATAACAAGTTCTCTCTTATTAGTCTCTCTCTCTTAATCTCCACACAACAATCTAACTGGACAGAGTGTGAGTGGCCTTACCTGACTGTCTCAGTGTCAGAAACATCATAGAACAATAAGACTATGTCTTCCAGGGACGTCTCAGCTACAGCAGAGGGGGCAAAGTCCGGGATGATCTCTCAAGCTGAAACAAAGTGACTGTATGTGAACTGAACCATTTCCCACTGGGCAAAAACTGGTTGAATCAACGTTGTTTCCACATCATTTCAACCCCCAAAAAGCTATGTGATGATATTTAATCAACCTAGAAAACTAATTGGATTTGCAAAAAGTAATCAACTTGAAAGGCATTTAGTCTTTTCTTCACCCAACTTTTAACCTAAATCCAGTGACATGGTGAAACGTTTTGTTGATTTTACATTGAATTCACGTTAGTTAACAACAACCAAACTTTAAATCAAAACCAGATGTTAAACTGACGTCTGTGCCCAGTGGGTTATGTTGATGGATCTGATCAATTACCTTAGTTCTGCTGGTATTATTAGCTGCATGAAAATACATCTGTGGAGTACAAATATTAGCTGCTTTCTGAAGGACAGCCAAGCTGATAGACAACATGGAACCTCCAGATAATTATGACATCATTGGAACACATGCACGTGTCACAAACACTTTGTCACTATAAAAAAGCAGTGTAGCAGTGCTGCCCAAGCTTGGGGGGTGGGACAATTTTATTAGGCTTTTATTCAGATTCACCAACAATGCTCTACTTGAAGTCAATGAGTAAACAAGCCTCAGCAATGTAGACACATCCCACTGGGCACACCATGTCAATTCAACGTGGAAATTTGGGTAATATTTGGTTGAGATGTTGATCAATGAGATTTTAACCTTTATTCATCCACTCAAAAAGAAGTTTGGGAAATAAACAATGTGGTATCACTACGCGTTCAACCATCTAAAAGCACAACCAAATTCCAATGGAAAAACAATGTCTGATTTCTGGTTTATCATCTAAATGTGTTATCACAGCGCTTTGAACCATTTAAAAGCACAACAAAGTTCAAATGGGAATACAATGTCAGATATTTTGTTTGTAAGTTAGCCTAAAGTTCAGCCTATCTACTCTATTACTAAAGTAATATTGAATTGTGTTTGGTTGACAATGAAACCAAATATCAACATTTGAAGGAGAAGTATCTTCTGCTTGGATAGTTCCTTCTGTGCCACTGACTTAGTATGGCTTTAATTCCAGTTTGTCTAAAAATGTATCATTTACATGTTAGATTCACGTCTCCATCTCAACCAAAAATCTAAGTTAAAGAACAGGACTAAATTAAATCAAATCAAACTTTAAATGCACTTTAAATCAAGTTTGATTTGATTTAGTCCTATTCTTTAACTTAGATTTTTGGTTGAGATGGAGACGTGAATCCAAAATGTTAATGATTAACTTGAAGATTCAATTTGAAATCAACCAAAGCTTGAGACACTAGGCCTATACTGTATGCATTGTCTATTAGTTGAACTCTGGGTTGAATTGAAACAATAGCTGTTGATGACTTTGCAAATGCTATATAGGCTTTTACAAAGTATGGTTACATCTCATTTGCTTTGTCAAACCTACCCCTTGGAATGACTTCGATATTAACACTGAATATATTTTGTTATTAAGAGATCTCTCAATAATAATTCTCACAATAGCATATTGGTAGTAGTCAGTGACATATCAAAGCTAAGCAGGGCTGGGTGTAGTTAAAACCCTGGATGGGGTTCGATCCCGGGCTGAGGTGCTGCCCAGCCTATTGTTTTTTTTCTGAAAGTGTATATAATGTTGAAAATCTGACATTGTTTCAAAGGTACAAATTCAACCTATTTTATATTAAGATGCTTGTGTTTCCAACTTCCCAAAGTTAGTAAACATCCAGAGTTTAGAGGTTGAAAACAGTGTAGGCCTATACCCCATTTTATCCACTACCCCCCTCCCCCACACACACACACACACTTTACATTTGACCAATATGTATGCAGCCCACCAGCCCTAAAGCATGAACATGTTTTTTTCCTAGAAAATGTGGATTAAGAGAAGCAAAATTATCCTTTTCGCTAGTTTCATCTAAATAGGGGGGCAACATGACATTGACAAACCTTGTCATATCGGCTTTCACCGGGATTTAAAAACCCAGGCTTTCCTAAAATGTTTACCTCAGCCAGTCTAGAACCCAGGTGTGTCTGCAAAACACATGCACGCCTCCATAAGGTTCATGGGTTCCCTATTGTTTTATCCCAGTACAAGAGGGGCAACTGGATTCAGGATCAAACACAAGCAGTCTTTAAGGTATATCTTATTACAGTTTAGGCCTACCTTATTATTTTCTTCCATCTGGCAATATCGTTTTAAGGAATTAAATCTGTTTTGTTGCTAGTATTATTATTAACTGTAGGAAAATACCGCTGTAGAGTACAAGTATTAGCTACTTTCTGAAGGACAGCCAAGCTGATAGACAATTTAGAACCTACAGACAATTATGACAAAATTGGAACGCATGAAAGTGTCACAAACACCTTGTTATTTTCGGGAGTGGCTCCGCATTCGTGACCGGATCTCTTATTTCTATTGCCCAGTATCCGTCAGTGCGCAAATTCTCGCGGGAATTTGGGATTAATACTTTTCTCATGCCGAAACCGGATTAGATACATACCAGTAGTTAAATGACAAAAATTATTATATTCGCAATGTCATTCAGCAAAAAACAAATAAACAAAACATAAATAGCCACTACAATTTAGAAACATGATTTTGTCATCAGTTCAGTACCATTTGTTTGAATTTGTGGACCCACGACTAAAGGTTATCGATGTTAGCTAGTTGCTAGCGACGCTAGTCAGCATAGGCTGTTACATGATAAGAAGTTCGCGTTAGGGAATTAGCTACCCATTAGCCAGCCTAACAAACTGTCAAATCCAATGGAAACCGATGCAACCCTGCTGGCAAATAAGGGCTAGCTAGATGACCAGTGGTGACAGTGAGGTCCCTATGAGTTTCAAGGCTTTAATAAGTGCTATCGTGCAGAAATAGCGTATAAAATACTGGTTGATGAGCTAGCTAAATTAGCTAGCAAGACAGATATGACCGTTAACAGCGTGCACGCCCAAATGCATGACGACACATTGTATCTAAGTGAAGAAGTCATGCAGGATAAGATCGCCCCACCAAGCTAGATAGTAGAGGGGTACAACAACGCCGGTACACAGATGCATAGCTCATACAATTATATTTTGTTCCAGTCAATGACTACATGTTGAAAAATAAATACCTGCGTCAAATATATGGCATCGCATGCTAGTGCATAGCTGGCATGGATTAAACAAAAAACACGGTGACCACTAGATGTCCTCGTATACCCACATTTAGATCAAATGTACTTGATTTTTCATCAGTACTGTGTGAATGACAAGCCCCCTGAATCTAGTTGAATAATCTTTATACTCAGCAGGTAGAGGCCTAGGTACTTCAAATCAGTGCTTAATTTGAGCCGGATCATGCCAGAACAGGATCCGGCACCTTTCCGTTCTGGACTGTGATATATATATATATATAGTATGGTGGTATATAGTATGATGATATATAGTGTGGTGGTATATAGTGTGGTGGTATATATTATGGTGATATATATATATAGTATGGTGATATATATATAGTATGGTGCTATAAATAGTATGGTGATATATATATATAGTATGGTGATATATAGTATGGTGATATATAGTATGGTGGTATATAGTATGGTGATATATAGTGTGGTGGTATATAGTATGGTGATATATATATATAGTATGGTGATATATAGTATGGTGATATATATATAGTATGGTGATATATATATATAGTATAGTGATATATATATATATAGAATAGTGATATATGGAGTCCTTTTCTCCTTTAATCTCCACTACGACCGAACATCCAGAGAAAACGCCATATACTGTTTGGCCTTGGCCAGGTTAGTCCAACTTTAAATGACAGTGATTTACAGGTGAAATGCTTACTTATGGCTTGGGGTTAGAAGCTGTTATTGGTTTACCCTAACAAGTCCTGAAACAAATCATGAGCCAACTATCATGCTTAGAAGGTATATAGTGTCAGTATGGGGAGAGGATAGGATGTAAGGGAGCTTCATTAATGTATTGAGGCCATCACATATACAGTATTTCACAATGATAGACCACACATTTGGTCTCCTAACCTTGTTCTGGTTGATTGACTCTCTAACAGTGCCTTCACACAGAGACCATGGCTGCAGCAGCTGAATGTAGCACGGACTCTGGCCAGGAGGAGTGCTCAGCACATTGGGTAGACACCAGGATCCTGGTCATTAGGCAGATTAAACATACTGAAACAAGGAGGGACAACCTGGACTTGTCCAAAAAGGAACTCTTATTTAAGTTTTCTGTTCGGGAAAAACATATATATATTTTTTTACGTTTTCCATTGTGTGCCCTCATGAACACGACCCAGAGATCAACTGCACTAACTGGTACCTCACAAAGTACCTGTATTGTCACTAACAAGGGAGGAAAATACAGTGAACAAGATGAGACTTTGGAACAGATGATGCCTGAAACAATGCGGATTACGAAGAATTTAGTTCCTTTTGATGAGGCTTATAGATATAGTCAATACTGTGTTTGATTTGTGTGTAGACAGTTTATAACGGCAGGCAGTGGATTCTCAGTCATTCGTATTCTCAAGTAACAAAAATGTATCATATTTCACTGGCTATTTGTAGTAGCCGAATGTGAATGGAATTATTATTGTTCTAGTCTTTATTCTAGAATCATTCAGTTGAATGAATGTATGTGGTTGTACTGTATGTGATTGTAAGTGTTTGACATGGGTCAAATTGAGGCTCCAAACCCCCCCACTTAACACTAGTTTTTGTCCATAGAAATCCTCACTTGCTGATGAAGATCTATAGTGGTTGAAATCAATGTAAAATACACAGTATGAACACTGCTGCCTTAAAACTCTTTTATTCAAATCAAATTTGTCACATACACATGGTTAGCAGATGTTAATGCGAGTGTAGCGAAATGCTTGTGCTTCTAGTTCCGACAATGCAGTATTAACCAACGAGTAATCTAACCTAATTAGATTATTCCACAACTACTACCTTATACACACAAGTGTAAAGGGATAAAGAATATGCACATAAAGATATATGAATGAGTGATGGTACAGAACGGCATAGGCAAGATGCAGTAGATGGTATCGAGTACAGTATATACATATGAGATGAGTAATGTAGGGTATGTAAACATAAAAGTGGCAAAGTTTAAAGTGGCTAGTGATACATGTATTACATAAATATGGCAAGATGCAGTAGATGATATAGAGTACAGTATATACATATGAGATGAGTAATGTAGGGTATGTAAACATTATATTAAGTGGCATTGTTTAAAGTGGCTAGTGATACATTTTTACATCAATTTCCATTATTAAAGTGAGCTGGAGTTGAGTCAGTATGTTGGCAGCAGCCACTCAATGTTAGTGGTGGTTTTTTAACAGTCTAATGGCCTTGAGATAGAAGCTGTTTTTCAGTCTCTCGGTCCCTGCTTTGATGCACCTGTACTGACCTCGCCTTCTGGATGATAGCGGGGTGAACAGGCAGTGGCTCGGGTGGTTGTTGTCCTTGATGATCTTTATGGCCTTCCTGTGACATCGGGTGGTGTAGGTGTCCTGGAGGGCAGGTAGTTTGCCCCCGGTGATGCGGATTAAGATGTGGATTATAATTGCTTATATAAATGAGTCTGTGCAGTGTCAAAATAATACATCTGTTACATAAGGGGGAAAAAATGCTATTTTGGGAGAAAAAAAATACCACAAAAGACATGAAATAATGGCATTATGGGAAAATAATACATACTTTATTTCACATAGAGTATTTGACAAATTCTTTATTTACGTTACAAAGCTGACAACTACTGTAACGATGTGTTAGCACAGCATGTGTCATCATTCCCCTGCAGTGTGTGGATTTACACAGCAACATAGCAGACAACTTAAATAGTTTATTTTTATTTCACCTTTATTTCACTAGACAAGTCAGTTAAGAACAAATTCTTATTTACAATGATGGCCAAACCCGGACGACGCTGGGCCAATTATGCGGCACCCTACGGGACTCCCAATCACTTGGAGTGGGAAGGATACAAAATCCAATATCACACACTTCTTCCTTGGTATTCTGAGAACTGTCAGATAGCTGTGAGAGCTATGAGTGGATCGTGGACCCATGCATAAATGATAACTTTGCTGTAACTCAGTGGGGCAAGTAGAACATCCGGGTTAGTGTATGTGCATTATCTTGTCAGTTGATTGTCTTTGTCTCAAAGCCTTTCCATTTCTGGGGTATTGAAGAAGCTTCTGATCTCAAACTTCTTGATAGGTAAGAAACACTTGGTTAGTGTATGTGCCTTAACCAATGGGTTGTCAGGTGAATGTTGAAGATGCTTCTTGGAGGTGATCTAATGATGTCATTGAATTGCTGTCATTGAGTTGCTCACTGGACAAGACAATTATTCACTGAAAATTAAATCTGTCTTTCATTTCACTTATGTTGATATTTGATTGGCTATTTGCTGTCTTTTGAAAATACAAAAATAAATATAACTGTTTTATGAAGCACTTGTAGACATTCATTGTTTTCAAAATCATATTTTCAGCAGAACAGATACATACTTTTACAATATGACATCAAATAAAATAAAAATCAAGTAAGTGATATGTAAATGATTGGCAGAAGGCTCCAACCACCCAAGTCATAGACTGTTCACTCTGCTACCACACGGCAAGCGATACGGGAGCACCAAGTCTGGGACAAAAGGCTCCTTAACAGCTTCTACCCCCAAGCCATAAGACTGTTTAACGTTAATTAAATGGCTACCTGCACTATTTGCATTGAACCCCTTTGTTATTGATGTATTTTTCTAATTGTTTTCCACTGACTCTCTTGAATTGGCTCGATGCACACTCACTACACTCTACCCACACATTCACTGTGACACTGACCGACTTTCACACTAGCTGCTGCTACTGTGTTTATTATCTATCCTGATTGCCTAGTCACTTTTACCCTTACCTACATGTACATACTGTATTACCTCAACTACCTCGGACCCATGCACATTGACTCAGTACTGGTACTCCTTGTATATAGCCTTGTTATTGTGTTACTATTTAGAAAATATTTTCTTACTTTTTAACTCTTCATTGTTGGGAATGGGCTCGTAATAAAGCATCTCACAGTAAAGTCTACACCTGTTGTTTTCGGCGTATGTGACCAATATGATTCGATTTTGATTTGAACAAATGAATGCTCTTGTTGTTTTAATGAGGAATTTAATGAAATAATTTGCTTTTCCTTGAAGATTTGAATGGGCTGGAAAAGCCTTTCGTGATGGCTCTACACAATCTGGTGAAAAGGGAGGGTTTGCGACTCTTCTCTTCAAGTGGGAAGGACGATGCAATATCATAATTTCCCTCTGGAGCAAAGAAGCCATGAGAATTTGTCATCGACTCTGCAAAGAAAGACCATCCAGTATGTCATCAATTACAATTTTTAGTCATTTAGCAGATGCTCTTATCCAGAGCGACTTACAGAAGCAATTAGGATTACGTGCCTTGCTCAAGAGCACATTGACAGATTTTGCATAGTGAGCTCAGGGATTCTGAACCAGCAACCTATCGGTTACTGGCCCAACCTCTTAACCCACTAGGCTACCACCCAGCCCGCAGTACAGTATGTCATAGGTAACAACTCAGAGGAGAGTACAATGTCTTTCCAAATGAATTAGTTGAACGGTAAAGTAATAATATCTTAGTCTTGACTGAGCAGCAGCCTAAACAACAGCAGGGCTTACCTGTAAAGTACACAGTAGGGGAAGTGTTCTGAGGCTGGTACTCCAGAGACTCTTGAGGACAGAGGTTCTTACTAACTTTCTTGGAACCCTGGTTGGTGGGAAAAGGCACAGTGAAACAAACTGGAAAATGTTCGATATCTTAAAGTACAGCATATCAATTGCAAAGAAGCAGTGCAATGCCATGACCCAAAGAATCATATATCTCATAAAGGTCAACAGCAGTGTTATTCATGAAAGATGTATGTGTACTATACCTTTGTGTTAAAGGTGAGGACCTGCTCTCCAGTACTGCTGGTGGTATCCCTTGCCAAATCAAACACGCCATCTACAATGTCACTGGTGGCCACGCTGGTAGTGGACTCAAAATAACATTTAGCAGTGGCTTTGGTGATCATTTGAAGAATGACCATACAAGTAGAAGTCTTTGGATCGTTCTGTACTGAAACATCAAAGTTTATATTTTCATACTCATCTGACCACTGTTTTAGGAAGCCCTTCACTATCTCTTCAGCAAATATCTGGAGAAGATGGGAGGAGAGCTTCTTGGATATGGCACATTGTTCCTTTCCCCATTTCAGCCTTGAAAGAATGGAGTCTGAAACACTTTTGGCTGCTTCCAATGTTAAGACATGTGGAGTGCTGTGGCTGTCCTGAATGGCTATCACTTTATCTACCAATTCATGACTGAAAATGTGGATGGTCCAAGTGGAAATTATTTTTCTCAATTTCCTAACAGCAGAACGGAGGTCGTTAAGATGAGAAGCACCCTGTCCATTTTCCTGTGTGTTCTCAACACTTTCCACCATAATGTTCACTACCACCCCAGCAGCTTGCCTGACTTTGTCCACAAAGGTTAGAGGAAGTAAGTCCTCTGTGTGAATGAAGTCCTCAATGATTGTGTTTCTTACAATGGGAAAGTCAATCTGAGCAGGAAACTCAGTGGGTATGGGAGTCCCGGGTAAAGCAAAGTGCCATTGCGACTGCCTTGATTTTGAAGTAGGTGTTGGAGAGATGGAGGAGCGTGAAGAAGAGGGCTTTCTTGTCTTTTGGCTGGCAGCACTCCTACAACGGATCATGCCATTATCCTCCAGCATGGATCCTGAGAGCTCAGTGGTTTTAGGTAGTAATTTATGCGGAATGTCCACACAGGCATCTTTTCCACCAGATGTAACACTGCTCTGGTTGACCTCAAGATGGCCGAGATTAGCTCTCAGTGATGCAGAACTGCTTTGATATGTAAACATTTTGATTGAATCAAGAGTTGTGTCTGATCTTTGAAGATCTTTTCTGATAATCTCCTTAATCTTACTTTGCAGACTGTGGTAGATGTTACGAGCAACAGACCAGATCCTTTTCTCAGAAACCTGTCCAGTGGTGAGCAGGGAGGTTCCAGATACCATGTCAGATGAATGGGTGGTCTGGGTGAGCTCCTGCTGGTCTTTCACCATGGTTTGTATAATATCAGTAGATGTGGTGGATGTAGATACAGACTGATCTGTTGTACCTTCCTCCACAATGTTAAATGATCTAGAGAGGACCTCACTCACTCCTTTCTCAGCTTTGGTTTGGAACTCATGACTAGAGAGTTTCTGGAGGCTCTTTGTTGAAAGACTATGGGAAGATGCAATGCCTTTGGAGGCAGCCGTGCTGCAATCTAGACTTACTGGAGAGGTTCGCTCAGGAGAATCTTGGAGACGTTCAAACATGTCTTCACATGGTGTTGGGGACCTTGACCAGGAGATGTTATTCAGCTGAGACAGAACACCACCTACCAACACGTTGACCTCAAGGGACATATCAGATATTTTCTTTCCTACTGTGGAGAAGCAAGGTGCATTTGATGTCTGATCCTCGCATGAGGTCAAGATTGTTGAAATGACCTCTTTGGTACTATTGGTCAGTAGAGCCTCGTCTGTTTCAGTCCAGAGAAGTTTTGAACTCTCGCTGACACCCCTGTGTAGAGCCACTTCAAGGTTCAAACTGGGCAAGTGAGGCACACTCTTACTAGCTTGCCTCAAGTCCTGGCTTGCCAAACAAATGTGCTCCTTAGTCCCAAGATGTTCAGAGTCCTCTGTGGGTATATGACTGGACATTCTGCTCAGCATGTCTGACCTCCGCTGGTGAATGGTGAAGTCCTTTAATGTCTTCTTAATATTGTTATATAAACTAGTGGTAGCTGACCAGATCCTGCTCTGTAGCTTTTGTGCTTTTTCCTGGAGGTCAGGTTCTCTCTCCTCTACTTCTGCAGGTTGCGCCAAGCTCTGCAGGTCTTCCACAAATGTGTCAATGATGCCAAAGGCAGCAGAATCTGCACAAATATCCTTTGACCATGTGTACCGGTTTTGAATGGAACCAGACCTGGTCGCTACAGAATAAGCAGGCTTTGCACTAGTTAAGCTACTGGTGGACTTTTCAACTAGGAACTCACTCACTGCTTGAGTGGCGTTTCTCTTGAATTCCTCACTTGAGAGTTTTTTCATGCAATTTAACAGACTGGTCAAAGAAGCTGTGGCATTACTTCTGCTGTCCTCAATTTGAGAGGGGAACTCACATACTATTGATGATGAGGCCCTGGAATGGGAGATATCCCCAAGCTGAGCCAGAACACCTTCTACAAATTGTTGTCTCTCAATAGAGAAGTCTGATCCTTTTTCTCCAACAGTGTACAGGGGGTCCTCCTTTGACATCTCAGTGTTGTACAAGACCAGAAGCTCTGAGATGACTTCTTTGGTGCAAGTTGTCAGAAGGAGCTTGCTTTCTTCTGAGTCAGTTTGTGCCCAAATAAGTTTTGAGCTCTCACTTAGGCCTCTTTGTAAAGTAACTTCACCAGTGGACTCTGGCAACTGAGGCTCACTCTTACTGGGCCTATATTTCATGTCTAAGCAAGGAAGTGGAACTGTCTCCTTAAACTGAGCATTTGTGATGTTGTCATCAGATGTGACAATGCTCTTTAAGGCACATCGCTGAAGCTTGCCGAAATAATCTTTCAAGTTGTTTTGGATGCTGTGGTAGATATGAGCAGCAGCAGACCAGGCACTCTTCTGTTGCGGACTCTCTTCAGATTCAGCCAAGGACTTCATATTTGACACGAAAGTCTTAACAACTACTGACGCTGCTGAGCCCACTGGGTGAATTGACTCTGTCTTTACAATGCCAGACAATGTTTGACCTGATATAGCACCTGTTAACTCAGACTGAACGACTGAACTAGGAAAGCTCAAACTACTGACTTTTTTGGCAAGAACTCCACTCACTGCTTGCATTGCTGATGTTAGAAACAGCCGGCTGGAGAGTTTTTGGATGCTCCTAGATGTGAGCGTGCAGGAGGAACCAGATTCACTAATATTGTAGCTGCTCTCGTATTTCCTTATCAGGGCATCAAGATCGTCAATGAAGCCAACATGCGATGCCAAAAACGTGATCTTGTCCTTCAGAACTTCCAGCAAACTCTGTTCGTTCTCGTCAACAAAAGCCACCTTTGTGTCAGAGATGGTGCTCATGACTTGCCCTGTTAGACTCTTGCTCTCTTGGTCAACTTTTTCAAGTTTAGCAGCCAGCTCTCTCACCATGCTTTCAGTCACCTTGTTCTCCGAGTCTCCCCTTCTTCCAGATGTCACTAGAGAGGTTTGACTTGCGGAGGCACTCTTAACGACCAGTGATACGGCCGACTTGACATCTTTAGCCAACTCTGCCATTACAGCAGGGATTAGCATCATAGAGCCTGCACTTCCAGATGGAGAATCGGACATGCATGCAAGTTTGGAGAGAGAACCTTGCAGGCTGTCCTGCACACAGGTGACGAGGGTGTCCTCTGAGAGACCTAAAAGGACATGTAGAGACTCAGAGTTGGTTGTTTTCTTCTGCACCTCAGACAGAGAGGTTTGAGACCTTGAACAAAAAACAGATATCATCAAAGTCAAACAAATAATATGTAAGGCTGTGATGCACGTTCAGTGTGTCAAATACATCTGCACCATTGAAAACAATGAGGAAAACACTGCTGTTTCTCTGAGAAAAAACCTTAGTGTGATGTCAGCCTAACTGCTTAATTTCTAAAGCCCAATAAAATGTTTTTTGTAAAAGTAATTTGTATTGAAACTGGCCTGTAGATATCTATCTATCCTGGCAATATCTATCCTCTGCTAAATCCAAATTGCTATAAACTTCAAATACTGTAACTTCTAATAACTTCAAGGACAATCGTAAATACCAGGCAGTTTGAAGAAATGTTAAATGGAAATGTCTAAATGTTTCAACTTCATATTCATCATCTCCAGCACCACCCCAACATCAGCATATGTGAAAAATTGGCATTTCTATGTTTTGTAGTACAAAAGAAAGAGGAAGATAAGTGTTTTCTATGACATCATCAACCAATTAGTAGGCTATGCCTACTCATAATTGGTTAAAATCACACGATGCACACTGATGATGTCATTAGAATCTAGAGCTGAGCATTTAACCAACATTTTTGTTATTTTTCGGTTTTTAAACAAATAATTGACCGACGTCGGCTCAATTATTTGAATTCCATATATCTAATTTTTTTCTTCTTCTGTGAGCTCGATGCTCAGTTTCTGTAGAGATAAATCAGATCAAGCACGAACTATGCAATGTAGTAGGGAGTTGTAGTTTCCAACAGGCCAATATTCTACATAGTTTAGAACAGAAAATATGGTCATTCATTCCCATAATCCATTGCACGCCCGCTTATTTGTCCACTATGTGTGGAGCAGATACGGAGACCTCATTGACTGAGACGAGAGAATGCATGAGAGCGATAAAAAGCAGTTGCTTTGCGAGGTTTCTCTACCTGGAAATACATGATCTAAGTGATTGATAATTGGTATTCAGCAGTCATAAAAGTATGCCTTATTTACTTAGAAGAACTACTAAAATAGTGATTTTGTCAGACAGCATAGGCAGCAGCTCTATAGAGATGAGTTGATGACTTGGAATGAAATAATAAAGTAGGAAAGTAAATGATGGTTAATAAGTGATAAGCAGTAATGGGCAGTCACTACCCAAATGGGACTTTTATTAATATTTTTATTCTGTGTTGTTACAGCATTCAACCCACATAATCCATAGTGCATTCAATATCTCAAAAAATTATTGAAATCGAAAACCGTGATTATTTTTTCAATATTTGAATCGAAACCAAATCAACCTCAAAAAGCACTAATCTCTCAGCACTATTGGAAACAGTTACGTTCCTCTATCTTTTTTTACTACAAAGCAGGGAAATGTGTAATTTTCACATATGGTGATGCTGGAGATGAATATGAAGTTGTTAAATTTCCCTTTAAGAACATACCTCATGGCCCCCTTGGGCAGGTAGCTTCCACTGCCCAGACTGCCCATCTCCTTAGTCAGGTAAAACTCCTTGAACTTAAGTTGTTGTGATTCCTGCTCTTCTTCCTCTTTTTGCTCCATACAGTTGGAGGAAGGGTAGGGAGTCGGGATGCGAAAGCTATTGTAAGACTTTCGACTGCCTGGCCTCTTAGGTACACCAGCCTCAGTAAATCTCACGCGGGACTTGGTGTTAGCCTTATCGTCTAACAGGCTGGTGAGTGACGCTGTGAGAGATCTCTGTGACAATTGAGAGGAGGCAGCATCTTGGATGCCCAGTAGTTCGTAAAGACCTGGGATGATGATCTGCATCAGCTTGTCCGATAAAAACTGGTCAATCCTCAGACACAAGCCGGCAAGCTGTTGTTTTGTCAGCTGTATTCCAGAAACAGAAGAAGTGTTTTAAAATGTTGCATAGTGCATCTTTCAAAAGCTTATGAACAAGGTTAAACATTAGGCAGAGTTTTCATGGTAATCTGATTAAATTGTCAGTAACATGATCTTACCGGGTCAAACATGCCCTCACGAATCCCCCTCCATTGCCTGAAAACAATATTGTTAGAAATGTTGTCATATCAGGATGCCTTAGAAATGTTGTCATATCAGGATGCCTTAGAAATGTTGTCATATCAGGATGCGTGGCAGAATTGTTTTTATTTAAATATTTGCCTGACGGTGAAGTTATACTTGCTTTGTGTCAGTTGTTTTGGCAAAATTGCAATGTGACAACTTTTCTAGCACTGAACATTTTTTTCCAATTAATCAGTTTCTAATTTGATCCTATTTCCTTGAAGGAGTGATAGTACCAAAGAAAACAGAACATACTTCTCAGTTAGGTTTTGAAGGAAGTCCATAAGTGTCAGATCTTCCACACTGTTGAGCTTCCCCTCTTCTGTGGTTTCCATCACTGAGGTTGCTCTGCTCCTGGCAGAATTGCTCTGCTCCTGGTAGAAATTTAATTATATTGCAAATAATCAAACTTAATATACAACAAATATCATACTGAAATAATGATTAACTGTTAAAGGGTGGAGGAGCATTGGCAACGTTGGACCAATTAAACAACTGCAACACAACAGAGATGGTTGTGGTACTTCAACATTTCCAATGATAGCATCACTATAACATTTTATTGAATTAATGTTGAAATATGAAATGACGGTCAACTCAAAAGGTCAACTTACCATCTCATTGACAGCTTCAGAGGGCAGGAGGTCATCCACCACACAGACAGGCAGGTCTAGAGACTGGGACAAGGCTCTATGGTCATAACCAGGAGAGAATGGAAACAACATCAGAGCAATCCCAATGGCAGAATCTAACCACTGTCTTCATGTCAAAGACTCACTTAGTAGTTAATACATGGCCACAAATAAAGAGGGGTTCAAATAGATCTGCTGGGGACTTGACCCTTCAAATGACTCCAAGAATGATGCCTGACCTGCCCCATAACAAGTTCTCTCTTATTAGTCTCTCTCTCTTAATCTCCACACAACAATCTAACTGGACAGAGTGTGAGTGGCCTTACCTGACTGTCTCAGTGTCAGAAACATCATAGAACAATAAGACTATGTCTTCCAGGGACGTCTCAGCTACAGCAGAGGGGGCAAAGTCCGGGATGATCTCTCAAGCTGAAACAAAGTGACTGTATGTGAACCGAACCATTTCCCACTGGGCAAAAACTGGTTGAATCAACGTTGTTTCCACATCATTTCAACCCCCAAAAAGCTATGTGATGATATTTAATCAACCTAGAAAACGAATTGGATTTGCAAAAAGTAATCAACTTGAAAGGCATTTAGTCTTTTCTTCACCCAACTTTTAACCTAAATCCAGTGACATGGTGAAACGTTTTGTTGATTTTACATTGAATTCACGTTAGTTAACAACAACCAAACTTTAAATCAAAACCAGATGTTAAACTGACGTCTGTGCCCAGTGGGTTATGTTGATGGATCCGATCAATTACCTTAGTTCTGCTGGTATTATTAGCTGCATGAAAATACATCTGTGGAGTACAAATATTAGCTGCTTTCTGAAGGACAGCCAAGCTGATAGACAACATGGAACCTCCAGATAATTATGACATCATTGGAACACATGCACGTGTCACAAACACTTTGTCACTATAAAAAAAGCAGTGTAGCAGTGCTGCCCAAGCTGGGGGGGTGGGACAATTTTATTAGGCTTTTATTCAGATTCACCAAAAATGCTCTACTTGAAGTCAATGAGTAAACAAGCCTCAGCAATGTAGACACATCCCACTGGGCACACCATGTCATTTCAACGTGGAAATGTGGGTAATATTTGGTTGAGATGTTGATCAATGAGATTTTAACCTTTATTCATCCACTCAAAAAGATAATGAGAAGTTTGGGAATTAAACAATGTGTTATCACTGTGCGTTCAACCATCTAAAAGCACAACCAAATTCCAATGGAAAAACAATGTCTGATTTCTGGTTTAGTTATCATCTAAATGTGTTATCACAGCGCTTTGAACCATTTAAATGCACAACAAAGTTCAAATGGAAATACAATGTCAGATATTTTGTATTTATACAACAACTTAAATGTGTTATCAATGTGCTTTGTCTAATAGCACAACCAAATGACCTGGATTGTAGTTGAGATTACATTAAAAGAGCATGGTGCAAGTGATCAATGCTGTTTGAGATTCTGCGAAGATTATTATAGCAATTGGGAAGATTTCCACCGATCTGCGACCTTAGAATGCTATTTTTTTGTTGTTCTTTTTTTCACCTTTATTTAACCAGGTAGGCCAGTTCAGAACAAGTTCTCATTTACAACTGCGACCTGGCCAAGATGAAGCAAAGCAGTGCGACAAATACAACAACACAGAGTTACACATGTCACTACCTTGAACTTGCACGCTTTGTCAAAATGTGTTACTCATTTTAAGGTTGAATAAATACTGTTCAATTAGTTTGTAAGTTAGCCTAAAGTTCAGCCTATGTACTGTATTACTAAAGTAATATTGAATTGTGTTTGGTTGACAACGAAACCAAATATCAACATTTGAAGGAGAAGTATCTTCTGCTTGGATAGTTCCTTCTGTGCCACTGACTTAGTCTGGCTTTAATTCCAGTTTGTCTAAAAATGAATCATTTCTATGTTAGATTCACGTCTCCATCTCAACCAAAAATCTAAGTTAAAGAACAGGACTAAATTAAATCAAATCAAACTTTAAATGCACTTTAAATCAAGTTTGATTTGATTTAGTCCTATTCTTTAACTTAGATTTTTGGTTGAGATGGAGACGTGAATCCAAAATGTTAATGATTAACTTGAAGATTCAATTTGAAATCAACCAAAGCTTGAGACACTAGGCCTATACTGTATGCCTTGTCTATTAGTTGAACTCTGGGTTGAATTGAAACAATAGCTGTTGATGACTTTGCAAATGCTATATAGGCTTTTACAAAGTATGGTTACACCTCATTTGCTTTGTCAAACCTACCCCTTGGAATGACTTCGATATTAACACTGAATATATTTTGTTATTAAGAGATCTCTCAATAATAATTCTCACAATAGCATATTGGTAGTAGTCAGTGACATATCAAAGCTAAGCAGGGCTGGGTGTAGTTAAAACCCTGGATGGGGTTCGATCCCGGGCTGAGGTGCTGCCCAGCCTATTGTTTTTTTTCTGAAAGTGTATATAATGTTGAAAATCTGACATTGTTTCAAAGGTACAAATTCAACCTATTTTATATTAAGATGCTTGTGTTTCCAACTTCCCAAAGTTAGTAAACATCCAGAGTTTAGAGGTTGAAAACAGTGTAGGCCTATACCCCATTTTATCCACTACCCCCCTCCCCCCCACACACACACACACTTTACATTTGACCAATATGTATGCAGCCCACCAGCCCTAAAGCATGAACATGTTTTTTCCTAGAAAATGTGAATTAAGAGAAGCAAAATTGTCCTTTTCGCTAGTTTCCTCTAAACAGGAGGGCAACATGACATTGACAAACCTTGTCATATCTGCTTTCACCGGGATTTAAAAACCCAGCCTTTCCTAAAATGTTTACCTCAGCCAGTCTAGAACCCAGGTGTGTCTGCAAAACACATGCACGCCTCCATAAGGTTCATGGGTTCCCTATTGTTTTATCCCAGTACAAGAGGGGCAACTGGATTCAGGATCAAACACAAGCAGTCTTTAAGGTATATCTTATTACAGTTTAGGCCTACCTTATTATTTTCTTCCATCTGGCAATATCATTTTAAGGAATTAAATCTGTTTTGTTGCTAGTGTTATTATTAACTGTAGGAAAATACAGCTGTAGAGTACAAGTATTAGCTACTTTCTGAAGGACAGCCAAGCTGATAGACAATTTAGAACCTACAGACAATTATGACAAACTGGAACGCATGAATGTGTCACAAACACCTTGTTATTTTCGGGAGTGGCTCCGCATTCGTGACCGGATCTCTGATTTCTATTGCCCAGTATCCGTTAGTGCGCAAATTCTCGGGAATTTGGGATTAATACTTTTCTCATGCCGAAACCGGATTAGATACATACCGGTAGTTAAATGACAAAAATGATTATATTCGCAATGTCATTCAGCAAAAAACAAATAAACAAAACATAAATAGCCACACACAATTTAGAAACATGCTTTTGTCATCAGTTCAGTACCATTTGTTTGAATTTGTGGACCGACGACTAAAGGTTATCGATGTTAGCTAGTTGCTAGCGACGCTAGTCAGCATAGGCTGCTACATGATAAGCAGTTCGCGTTAGGGAATTAGCTACCCATTAACCAGCCTAACAAACTGTCAAATCCAATGGAAACCGATGCAATCCTGCTGGCAAATAAGGGCTAGCTAGATGACCAGTGGTGACAGTGAGGTCCCTATGAGTTTCAAGGCTTTAATAAGTGCTATCGTGCATAAATAGCGTATAAAATACTGGTTGATGAGCTAGCTAAATTAGCTAGCAAGACAGATATGACCGTTAACAGCGTGCACGTGTAACAGGGTTCTATTGGTGATTCCCCTTGCCACTTTATTGTTAAGCCAATGGGTTTTTGGTTTTAGTTTTGTCTTGCCTTCACCTACTCAACATGGCATCTTATTGGCTGGTTTGCGTAGCTTGCTTACGAGGGAGGATGTTTCAGTTAGAATCGTCCCAGTGAACAAGCACCAAACCAGCGGTAAGTTGTTGGTTGCAAAGCACTGTACGTCAAAAATGATTTTTATACTCCCAAGTGATGATTTAAATGTACAATTTATATCAATCTGTTTGTAAATGTTATTCGAACATCACACATAAGATGCAGTGGTTTTTTTGGAGAATATTGGTTGTGCATTTTGTTGTAAAGAATTCCCGCCAATACTAGCTAGCAACTTACTGTGTCTGGTGGGGGGGGTTCATATATTTTGTACAGTGCGTGAGTGCAGAGTTTGGATGGTGAGCCGTGCATTGCATGACGTGCAATTTTGTGCTGTTCCTATCAGGTACATTGTTAAAAATATTATATTGTATATTGTAATTGTATTATTTTGGTAACTACAGCCCAGTGAACAAGCACCATACCAGCGTGTGTGAGTGCAGAGTTTGGATGGTGAGCCGTGCATTGCATGACGTGCAATTTTGTGCTGTTCCTATCAGAATAAATCTCCATGACTGGTGCTACACGTTGGAGTTCGTGTCGACGATTGATTGTACACAACGCAAGCAGAGTACTGTTACACACGCACAAATGCATGACGACACATTGTATTTAAGTGAAGAAGGCATGCAGTACGAGATCGCCCCACCAAGTTAGATAGTAGAGGGGTACAACAACGCCTGTACACAGATGCATAGCTCATACAATTATATTTTGCTCCAGTCAATGACTATACATGTTAAAAAATAAATACCTGCGTCAAATATATGGCATCGCATGCTAGTGCATAGCTGGCATGGATTAAACAAAAAACACGGTGACCACTAGATGTCCTCGTATACCCACATTTAGATCAAATGTACTTGATTTTTCATCAGTAATGTGTGAATGACAAGCCCACTGAATCTAGTTGAATAATCTTTATACTCAGCAGGTAGAGGCCTAGGTACTTCAAATCAGTGCTTAATTTGAGCCGGATCATGCCAGAACAGGATCCGGCAGCCTTTCCGTTATGGACTGTGATATATATATATAATGTGGTGGCATATAGTATGGTGATATATAGTGTGGTGATATATATATAGTATGGTGATATATATATAGTATGGTGATATATAGTGTGGTGATATATATATAGTATGGTGATATATATATAGTATGGTGATATATATATAGTATGGTGATATATATATAGTGTGGTGATATATAGTATGGTGATATATAGTGTGGTGGTATATATATAGTATGGTGATGTATATATATATATATAGTGTGGTGATATATAGTATGGTGATATATATAGTATGGTGATATATATATATATATAGTATGGTAATATATATATATAGTATGGTGATATATAGTGTGGTGATATATATATATATATATAGTATGGTTATATATATTAAGTATGGTGATATATAGTGTGGTGGTATATAGTATGGTGATATATATATATAGTATGGTGAAATATATATATAGTATGGTGATATATAGTGTGGTGTAATAAATATCATTTATTATAACACAAGCATATTTGCTATTACATTGTTATAACTAACTTCTTTCCAAACAGGGTTTCTCACAAACTCATTAGCAGATACTGAGACCCACACACACCCAGAGACAGATGGCTGACACAGGCCTTTTCATAAAGACTGATAAGAAAAGGATGCCTGGTACTGCATATCACAGAAACTGAGACACACACATACCCAAGGACAGAGGGCTGACGCAAACCTTTCATAAACACTGATAAGACAGGAACATCTACGCACACACAAAATCTCCTCTTCAGTCTGAACATTTTACAGAGACACACAGAAATGTCAAAATAGGAACATCTACGCACACACCTAATCTCCTGTTTTAGCTGAACATTTCTGAAGACAAAGAAATCTACTCAGAGCCAATGAGACAGTGATACTAGCCTGAAGGGGACCTCGCCCAACTCATCAGGACCAACCAGAGGACAAGAACTTCCAGACTCAACCTACTTTCTATCTTTGTATAAAATGTCTATGCACTCTGTTATCTGGGCGTCTTTCGGAGAGTTCCATTTGAGCTTGATGAAAGGGTCCGTGCACGCTATTTCAGATATCTTTACCTCTGAATAAATTGCTTTTAATTAAACCTTATCCACCCTGTCCAGAGTCTCTACTTCGTCTCAGTTCTCCAGTAAACTTGTTTTATCAACAAATTGGTAGCAGAGGATGGTTTTCTAAGAACCTGAATTCGGTCCATAGGAGGTTGATGAGAAGAGAGAGAGAAGTTGGAGACAAATCCAGAGAGATGGGTGACCTGAAAAGGAGCTGCCGGGGATTCATCTCACCTCAGGAACCTGATCTAAAAGTCGACTAAACAAAGGTAAGCAGAGCCTGTTAAATCAAAAATCTGCATATTGTATTATAGACATATCCAAATTTAAGATCAGTAACTGAGTGTGAGTATGAATTTCTGTTAAAATTACTTGTGTTACATGTGAAGGCACTTGTGTAAAGATATCTGCCATTTATTCTGAAATATCTTAGAAATGGGGCTAGCTGATATGTTGATCAGCTAGGAGTATCCATAAGATAAAGTGTGAGATATATCTTAGAAACGGGGCTAGTTGCAACTAGGAGTATCCGTAAGATAAGTGAGAAGTAATGACACATCTTAGAAATGGGGCTAGTTGCTAGAACTAGGAGTATCCATAAGATTGAAGTGTCTGTTCAAGTTTGTATCAGTGTCCGGGACTAGAAGTTAGTGTAAGTTGAAGATGTAAGTTGTTGGCAACCTCGTACACGCCTCGGACACCCTTCTAGGTAGCATCGGAATTAAACTGAGCTTGATCATTCGGGAGCTCGTGCTGAATTGGCAAATCCGGGTCAGGTTAATAACTATTTTTTAACTGGTCGCCGCTCGGTACCTAAGTCCAAGCCTGAGCTTTAATGTGGTGAGGACTTAATCCTCTTGGCCATGTTTTAAATTCTTGTGACAGGTATAACTATGTAATTATGTTTTGTTTGTAGTAAACGTTTGGGTTAAGGGGATTTACATGTTCCCAGAGACAAGGTATCTTAAAGGGGCACACTCATATATGGAATATTCAGAGTTTTATTTTCTGAGTTTTAATTAGACAAGGAAATGTTTAATTTTTAAAGATAAGGGGTTCTTTAATAGGTCTAGACATGGTATGGAACACGAATGTAAGGGGGTGTTGTAACCTTTGACCTGCATCATGGCTGTCTCTTGAAGTCTGATCAGCTTCGGGGGAGGGTCATGTAGATAATGCATTTGTGGTCATTTGGTATACTGGTTTTGAGGTAAATTAATATGTAAGGACTCTAGAAATTGCCACCATAGACATGTTTTTCTAAAAATCCATGAGTTTAGATGAAGCCAAACAGTGAGACATTTAGTTAAAATTTGGAAACAAAACAGTTGTTACAGACAGATAAGGGAAAGGGCAGACAGACAGGCCCTTCCTACACTGCTGAGACCTTGAAGGTTTGAGAGCAGAGAGGGGAGTTTCGGAAGGGGCGCCAGGACATGGATAACAGAATGGGTAGATAACAGTTACTGAATGGAGACAACAGGGAGAATTGGACATGTGGAAAATGAAAGGGGCGCTCCTACATGATAATGTAGAACATAAGAATATTTTACTATTCTTACCTAAGTCATTATTTAGAATAGGTAAGGTTGTTACCTGGCTAGAGCCAGGTATCAAGAGGGGGATGGGTACATTGTGGTCTAGGATAGGATGGGGCCTATTGGATAATAAACTAATTATTTAAAAAAATAATAATAATAATAATTAAAAAATAAATAATAATAATAATTCTAGCTAAAAAATAGGCATAGAAGTTAAATATATAATCAGATAGAACAAATGAGAAACTGTTTGTTAACCAAACCTGTATGTCCAAGATTTTATGCATTACAGATGAATTAAAGGAGAAGGTGATTCACTCGACCTGGGGGCATATCGCACTTGGAGGGTGAGACACACTGACACTGCCGAATGATCACAGAGTTAAGGAGAAGAACTGTTGCTAATAAAGCTCAGGGGTCAACTCCTTAATGAAGAATTCCCTGACCCCGACCTTTCCTCACTGTGTACGTTCATAGAAGTGAAAGTGTTGCTTGGTCTCTGGCTGATGATGTGTTCTCTGGGAGAGGGTGAGGTTTTTACAGGACTGCTTGTAGTCCTGAGCTGTCTGATTAGGATACGATGGGGATGTTACCATCACAGTGCTGCCAGAGCCACCACCAGTTCCAACGGACCAGGGTTCAGCCGGCCTCCTCCACCACTTCAAGACCAAGTCCCACGCCATCACCTAAGCTCTCCAATCTGGTACAGGTAATAAATGTAAAAGACATCTCAGATAGTGACCAATTGGGGACTGAAACTGAATATGAGGAAAGGGAGAATATGTGGTTGGCCTACAAAACAATAAATAGAAAGGACTGTGTCGTATGTGGACATGCCAGACCTATTCTGGCTGCTCACCCATTTGCCCTAAGTAATGGGGAAGGTTGGATGTGTATATTGGAAAGTTTAAGCCAAATTCAACCCTGTGTAAAACTCTGAGTCTTGTGTTCACAGAAGTCCCTCCCCAGAAGGTACCGTGGGGAGTTAAGGCATATGGGGGATATTACAGCTGTATCACTAGTACAGGTAGGGGTATAGACTATGGGAGGCTCCCTACTACTACCTGCATCACTAATGCCACTATTAACTAGAGGTGTTGCTGATGTATGGTGGATGTGGGGACCTGCCAGGCGATTGACCCCATTTTGAAAGGATATTGTCGTTGCACATGTGCTTTGGCCAGTCTGATAACACCATTGCCTATTATTGAGGTTACAGCTAACCAACTTCTGGGAGCTGCACATGACACAGAGACTCGGTACCAACCCAGGAGACGGCAGAACCGTGACGCTCCTTGGTCCGAGGGTACAGATAACATGCACACCAACCTGTTGGGGTCCCAATAGGGGTCCCCCACGAATACCAGACATCAAACAGGAATGATGGCCTGTGGCATTTATTGCCCATTTTTGGCCCAGCTATTGTTGATGCTAAGCAGAATGCCTGGATCAATTATATCTACTATAATCAACAATGATTTGTTAACTACACCCACACAGTACTTACGGGGATGGCTGAACGATTGGATGCTACCTCTCAAACCAGTAGACAAAATAGACTAGAACTGGACATGATTCTGGCCAACCAGGGAGGTGTATGTAAAATGATTGGAGAACAGTGTTGTACGTTTGTCCCTAAACAATACTAGTCCAGATGGGAGCATTTCAAAAGCTCTGAGTGGGTTGGCAAGGTTATCAGTGGAGATGAAGGGTCTTGCAGGTGTGGAGGAGAGTGGACTGTTCCCCTGGCTGGGTGGTTGGTTTGGTAAGTACACTACAATGATGGTTACTGGATTTCTGACTCTAGTTGTTGTTTTTCTTATGCTCATGTGCTGTGCTACCTGTATCATACCTTGTTTGAAGAAGTCTGTTACAGATGGGGCAAGGACCTATGGTATGATGCCGTTGCTTGATGCTCCAGTTGGAGAGGCTGATACGGAATCAAGCTTTCGCAGGAGAGTGGGCCTGACAGAGGAGGACCCTTGGTTTGCTGTAGTAGAGGTTGTCGAATGAATAAAAAGTGATGTTTGTCCTCCCTGTTGTGAAGGTTTGAAGTTCCCGGGTGGCGACGAGCCCACCTGGTACAGGTTGTATAGAGGGATGGACCTGAGGGTTTAACATTTTCTCGTTTTTTGGTTAAAAATTAGGTAATTGGACTCAACAAGGTTTCGAGGCGGTCCATGGACAATTGGCAGCTACATCCCTGATGGCATTCCAAAATAGAATCGCGGTGGATATGTTGTTGGCTGAACGCGGAGGTGTTTGTGCCATGTTCGGGGAGCAATGTTGTACTTTCATTCCCAATAACACAGCAACTGATGGTAGTCTTACTGTTGCCTTAGAGGGTCTTCGTACACTTAATGAGAAGATGAAGCACCACTCCGGGGTTGACACCTCTATGTGGGACTCTTGGATGGATGCGTTTGGGAAATATAAGATGCTTGTTTCCTCCATACTGGTATCTATATCTGTCTTCACTGCGATACTGGTGCTTTGTGGATGCTGCTGCATTCCATGTATTCGAACGCTGACCACTAGGATCATAACTAATGCTATTGATCCCAACCAGGCAGAGAAGGGACAGATGTTTCCTATGCTTGCCCTGGAGGATGCTGAGCCAGGCTATTGGACTGATGACTAATTAAACGCCATTCATAGCTTTTGTCACGTCTCTGGTGAGACGTGAAGAGGGGGAATCAAAACTTTCTCTCTGAGAAAGTTTCCCTGGTTGTTTATTTTTGCTTTTCTTACCTTTTTCTAGTTTATGTCACGTCTCTTAGGAGACGTGAAGAGAGGGAATATGAAACTTTTTCTTCTGGAAAAAGTTTCCCTTCTTGTGCCTGGATTCGCTTAAAGTTATGTCACGTCTCTTGTGAGACGTGAAGAGGGGGAATAAAACTTTCTCTCTGAGAAAGTTTCCCTGGTTGTTTATTTTTGCTTTTCTTACCTTTTTCTAGTTTATGTCACGTCTCTTAGGAGACGTGAAGAGAGGGCATATGAAACTTTCTCTTCAAGAAAGTTTCTGCATATACTACTCCTGCTTGATCCCATGTTTATGTCACGTCTCTTAGGAGACGTGAAGAGAGGGCATATGAAACTTTCTCTTCAAGAAAGTTTCTGCATATACTACTCCTGCTTGATCCCATGTTTATGTCACGTCTCTTAGGAGACGTGAAGAGAGGGAATATGAAACTTTTTCTTCTGGAAAAAGTTTCCCTTCTTGTGCCTGGATTCGCTTAAAGTTATGTCACGTCTCTTGTGAGACATGAAGAGGGGGAATAAAACTTTCTCTCTGAGAAAGTTTCCCTGGTTGTTTACTTGTGCTTTTCTTACTTTTACCTAGTTTATGTCACGTCTCTTTGGAGACGTGAAGAGGGGGATTTGTAATAAATATCATTTATTATAACACAAGCATATTTGCTATTACATTGTTATAACTAACTTCTTTCCAAACAGGGTTTCTCACAAACTCATTAGCAGATACTGAGACCCACACACACCCAGAGACAGATGGCTGACACAGGCCTTTTCATAAAGACTGATAAGAAAAGGATGCCTGGTACTGCATATCACAGAAACTGAGACACACACATACCCAAGGACAGAGGGCTGACGCTAACCTTTCATAAACACTGATAAGACAGGAACATCTACGCACACACAAAATCTCCTCTTCAGTCTGAACATTTTACAGAGACACACAGAAATGTCAAAATAGGAACATCTACGCACACACCTAATCTCCTGTTTTAGCTGAACATTTCTGAAGACAAAGAAATCTACTCAGAGCCAATGAGACAGTGATACTAGCCTGAAGGGGACCTCGCCCAACTCATCAGGACCAACCAGAGGACAAGAACTTCCAGACTCAACCTACTTTCTATCTTTGTATAAAATGTCTATGCACTCTGTTATCTGGGCGTCTTTCGGAGAGTTCCATTTGAGCTTGATGAAAGGGTCCGTGCACGCTATTTCAGATATCTTTACCTCTGAATAAATTGCTTTTAATTAAACCTTATCCACCCTGTCCAGAGTCTCTACTTCGTCTCAGTTCTCCAGTAAACTTGTTTTATCAACAGTGGTGATATATATATATAGTATGGTTATATATATTAAGTATGGTGATATATAGTGTGGTGGTATATAGTATGGTGATATATATATATATAGTATGGTGATATATATATATATATGGTATGGTGATATATATAGTTCATGCTGAACTAGTGACATTCTGGATAGGCCTAAAAAAAGATATTAAAAACATTTTCACGAAAAAGTGCTGATTTTTCCCCCTTCAAATTCGTGACCCAAAAACGGTGACTCCAGACATGCCGAACTAGCGACATTCTGGATAGGCCCCAAAAATTATTTTAAAAACTATTTTCACAAAAAAGTGCAGATATTTTTTCCCCAAATTCGTGACAAAAAAACGGTGACTCTGGACATGCCGAACTAGCGACAATCTGGATGTGGTGGTATATATAGTATGGTGATATATATATATATATATAGTATGGTGAGATATATATATATAGTGTGGTGATATATAGTATGGTGATATATATAGTATGATGATATATATATAGTATGGTGATATATATATATAGTATGGTGATATATATAGTATGGTGAGATATATATATATAGTGTGGTGATATATAGTATGGTGATATATATATATATAGTATGGTGAGATATATATAGTATGGTGATATATATAGTATGGTGAGATATAGTGTGGTGATATATATAGTATGGTGATATATATATAGTATGGTGATATATATATATAGTATGGTGAGATATATATATATAGTGTGGTGATATATAGTATGGTGATATATATAGTATGATGATATATATATAGTATGGTGAGATATATATATATAGTGTGGTGATATATAGTATGGTGATATATATATATAGTGTGGTGGTATATATATAGTATGGTGAGATATAGTGTGGTGATATATATAGTATGGTGATATATATATAGTATGGTGATATATATATATAGTATGGTGATATATATATATATATAGTATGGTGATATATATATATAGTATGGTGATATATAGTGTGGTGATATATATATATATAGTATGGTTATATATATTAAGTATGGTGATATATATATTAAGTATGGTGATATATAGTATGGTGATATATAGTATGGTGATATATATATATAGTATGGTGATATATATTAAGTATGGTGATATATATATTAAGTATGGTGATATATAGTGTGGTGGTATATAGTATGGTGATATATATATATAGTATGGTGATATATATATTAAGTATGGTGATATATATAGTTCATGCTGAACTAGTGACATTCTGGATAGGCCTAAAAAAAGATATTAAAAACATTTTCACGAAAAAGTGCTGATTTTTTCCCCTTCAAATTCGTGACCCAAAAACGGTGACTCCAGACATGCCGAACTAGCGACATTCTGGATAGGCCCCAAAAAATTGTTTAAAAACTATTTTCACAAAAAAGTGCAGATATTTTTTTCCCGAAATTCGTGACAAAAAAACGGTGACTCTGGACATGCCGAACTAGCGACAATCTGGATAAGCCTAAAAAAAATATTTTAAAACCATTTTCACGAAAAAGTTTTTTTTCTTTTTTTTTCGTGTTGGTACTGGTACTCCTTGTATATGTAACGGATGTGAAATGGCTAGCTAGTTAGCGGGTACGCGCTAATAGCGTTTCAATCAGTTACGTCACTTGCTCTGAAACCTAGAAGTAGTGTTGCCCCTTGCTCTGCAAGGGCCACGGCTTTTGTGGAGCGATGGGTAACGACGCTTCGTGGGTGTCAGTTGTTGATGTGTGCAGAGGGTCCCTGGTTCGCGCCCGGGTCGGGGCGAGGGTACGGTCTAAAGTTATACTGTTACATATATATCCTTGTTATTGTGATTGTGTTACTATTTAGAAAATATTTTCTTACTTTTTAATTCTGCATTGTTGGGAATGGGCTCGTAATAAAGCATCTCACAGTAAAGTCTACACCTGTTGTTTTCGGCATATGTGACCAATACGATTCGATTTTGATTTGAACAAATGAATGCTCTTGTTGTTTTAATGAGGAATTTAATGAAATAATTTGCTTTTCCTTGAAGATTTGAATGGGCTGGAAAAGCCTTTCGTGATGGCTCTACACAATCTGGTGAAAAGGGAAGGTTTGCGACTCTTCTCTTCAAGTGGGAAGGACGATGCAATATCATAATTTCCCTCTGGAGCAAAGGAGCCATGAGAATTTGTCATCGACTCTGCAAAGAAAGACCATCCAGTATGTCATCAATTTACATTTTTAGTCATTTAGCAGACGCTCTTATCCAGAGCGACTTACAGGAACAATTAGGATTAAGTGCCTTGCTCAAGAGCACATTGACAGATTTTGCATAGTGAGCTCAGGGATTCTGAACCAGCAACCTATCGGTTACTGGCCCAACCTCTTAACCCACTAGGCTACCACCCAGCCCGCAGTACAGTATGTCATAGGTAACAACTCAGAGGAGAGTACAATGTCTTTCCAAATGAATTAGTTGAACGGTAAAGTAATAATATCTTAGTCTTGACTGAGCAGCAGCCTAAACAACAGCAGGGCTTACCTGTAAAGTACATAGGGGAAGTGTTCTGAGGCTGGTACTCCAGAGACTCTTGAGGACAGAGGTTCTTACTAACTTTCTTGGAACCCTGGTTGGTGGGAAAAGGCACAGTAAAACAAACTGAAAAATGTTCGATATCTTAAAGTACAGCATATCAATTGCAAAGAAGCAGTGCAATGCCATGACCCAAATAATCATATTTCTCATAAAGGTCAACAGCAGTGTTATTCATGAAAGATGTATGTGTACTATACCTTTGTGTTAAAGGTGAGGACCTGCTTTCCAGTACTGCTGATGGTATCCCTTGCCAAATCAAACACGCCTTCTACAATGTCACTGGTGGCCACGCTGGTAGTGGACTCAAAATAACATTTAGCAGTGGCTTTGGTGATCATTTGAAGAATGACCATACAAGTAGAAGTCTTTGGATCGTTCTGGACTGAAACATCAAAGTTTATATTTTCATACTCATCTGACCACTGTTTTAGGAAGCCCTTCACTGTCTCTTCAGCAAATATCTGGAGAAGATGGGAGGAGAGCTTCTTGGATATGGCACATTGTTCCTTTCCCCATTTCAGCCTTGAAAGAATGGAGTCTGAAACACTTTTGGCTGCTTCCAATGTTAAGACATGTGGAGTGCTGTGGCTGTCCTGAATGGCTATCACTTTATCCACCAATTCATGACTGAAAATGTGGATGGTCCAAGTGGAAATCATTTTTCTCAATTTCCTAACAGCAGAACGGAGGTCGTCAAGATGAGAAGCACCCTGTCTATTTTCCTGTGTGTTCTCAACACTTTCCACCATAATGTTCACTACCACCCCAGCAGCTTGCCTAACTTTGTCAACAAAGGTTAGAGGAAGTAAGTCCTCTGTGTGAATGAAGTCCTCAATGATTGTGTTTCTTACAATGGGAAAGTCAATCTGAGCAGGAAACTCAGTGGGTATGGGAGTCCCGGGTAAAGCAAAGTGCCATTCTGACTGCCTTGATTTTGAAGTAGGTGTTGGAGAGATGGAGGAGCGTGAAGAAGAGGGCTTTCTTGTATTTTGGCTGGCAGCACTCCTACAACGGATCATGCCAATATCCTCCAGCATGGATCCTGAGAGCTCAGTGGTTTTAGGTAGTAATTCATGCGGAATGTCCACACAGGCTTCTTTTCCACCAGGTGTAACACTGCTCTGGTTGACCTCAAGATGGCCGAGATTAGCTCTCAGTGATGCAGAACTGCTTTGATATGTAAACATTTTGATTGAATCAAGAGTTGTGTCTGATCTTTGAAGATCTTTTCTGATACTCTCCTTAATCTTACTTTGCAGACTGTGGTAGATGTTACGAGCAACAGACCAGATCCTTTTCTCAGAAACCTGTCCAGTGGTGAGCAGGGAGGTTCCAGATACCATGTCAGATGAATGGGTGGTCTGGATGAGCTCCTGCTGGTCTTTCACCATGGTTTGTATAATATCAGTAGATGTGGTGGATGTAGATACAGACTGATCTGTTGTACCTTCCTCCACAATGTTAAATGATCTAGAGAGGACCTCACTCACTCCTTTCTCAGCTTTGGTTTGGAACTCATGACTAGAGAGTTTCTGGAGGCTCTTTGTTGAAAGACTATGGGAAGATGCAATGCCTTTGGAGGCAGCCGTGCTGCAATCTAGACTTACTGGAGAGGTTCGCTCAGGAGAATCTTGGAGACGTTCAAACATGTCTTCACATGGTGTTGGGGACCTTGACCAGGAGATGTTATTCAGCTGAGACAGAACACCACCTACCAACACGTTGACCTCAAGGGACATATCAGATATTTTCTTTCTTACTGTGGAGAAGCAAGGTGCATTTGATGTCTGATCCTCGCATGAGGTCAAGATTGTTGAAATGACCTCTTTGGTACTATTGGTCAGTAGAGCCTCGTCTGTTTCAGTCCAGAGAAGTTTTGAATTCTCGCTGACACCCCTGTGTAGAGCCACTTCCAGGTTCAAACTGGGAAAGTGAGGCACACTCTTACTAGCTTGCCTCAAGTCCTGGCTTGCCAAACAAATGTGCTCCTTAGTCCCAAGATGTTCAGAGTCCTCTGTGGGTATATGACTGGACATTCTGCTCAGCATGTCTGACCTCCGCTGGTGAATGGTGAAGTCCTTTAATGTCTTCTTAATATTGTTATATAAACTAGTGGTAGCTGACCAGATCCTGCTCTGTAGCTTTTGTACTTTTTCCTGGAGGTCAGGTTCTCTCTCCTCTACTTCTGCAGGTTGTGCCAAGCTCTGCAGGTCTTCCACAAATGTGTCAATGATGCCAAAGGCAGCAGAATCTGCACAAATATCCTTTGACCATGTGTACCGGTTTTGAATGGAACCAGACCTGGACGCTACAGAATAAGCAGGCTTTGCACTAGTTAAGCTACTGGTGGACTTTTCAACTAGGAACTCACTCACTGCTTGAGTGGCGTTTCTCTTGAATTCCTCACTTGAGAGTTTTTTCATGCAATTTAACAGACTGGTCAAAGAAGCTGTGGCATTACTTCTGCTGTCCTCAATTTGAGAGGGGAACTCACATACTATTGATGATGAGGCCCTGGAATGGGAGATATCCCCAAGCTGAGCCAGAACACCTTCTACAAATTGTTGTCTCTCAATAGAGAAGTCTGATCCTTTTTCTCCAACAGTGTACAGGGGGTCCTCCTTTGACATCTCAGTGTTGTACAAGACCAGAAGCTCTGAGATGACTTCTTTGGTGCAAGTTGTCAGAAGGAGCTTGCTTTCTTCTGAGTCAGTTTGTGCCCAAAGAAGTTTTGAGCTCTCACTTAGGCCTCTTTGTAAAGTAACTTCACCAGTGGACTCTGGCAACTGAGGCTCACTCTTACTGGGCCTATATTTCATGTCTAAGCAAGGAAGTGGAACTGTCTCTTTAAACTCAGCATTTGTGATGTTGTCATCAGATGTGACAATGCTCTTTAAGGCACATCGCTGAAGCTTGCCGAAATAATCTTTCAAGTTGTTTTGGATGCTGTGGTAGATATGAGCAGCAGCAGACCAGGCACTCTTCTGTTGCAGACTCTCTTCAGATTCAGCCAAGGACTTCATATCTGACACGAAAGTCTTAACAACTACTGACGCTGCTGAGCCCACTGGGTGAATTGACTCTGTCTTTACAATGCCAGACAATGTTTGACCTGATACAGCACCTGTTAACTCAGACTGAAAGACTGAACTAGGAAAGCTCAAACTACTGACGTTTTTGGCAAGAACTCCACTCACTGCTTGCATTGCTGATGTTAGAAACTCCCGGCTGGAGAGTTTTTGGATGCTCTTAGATGTGAGCGTGCAGGAGGAACCAGATTCACTAATATTGTAGCTGCTCTCGTATTTCCTTATCAGGGCATCAAGATCGTCAATGAAGCCAACATGCGATGCCAAAAACATGATCTTGTCCTTCAGAACTTCCAGCAAACTGTGTTCGTTCTCGTCAACAAAAGCCACCTTTGTGTCAGAGATGGTGGTCATGACTTGCCCTGTTAGACTCTTGCTCTCTTGGTCAACTTTTTCAAGTTTAGCAGCCAGCTCTCTCACCATGCTTTCAGTCACCTTGGTCTCCGAGTCTCCCCTTCTTCCAGATGTCACTAGAGAGGTTTGACTTGCGGAGGCACTCTTAACGACCAGTGATACGGCCGACTTGACATCTTTAGCCAACTCTGCCATTACAGCATCGATTAGCATCATAGAGCCTGCACTTCCAGATGGAGAATCGGACATGCACGCAAGTTTGGAGAGAGAACCTTGCAGGCTGTCCTGCACACAGGTGACGAGGGTGTCCTCTGAGAGACCTAAAAGGACATGTAGAGACTCAGAGTTGGTTGTTTTCTTCTGCACCTCAGACAGAGAGGTTTGAGACCTTGAACAAAAAACAGATATCATCAAAGTCAAACAAATAATATGTAAGGCTGTGATGCACGTTCAGTCTGTCAAATACATCTGCACCATTGAAAACAATGAGGAAAACACTGCTGTTTCTCTGAGAAAAAACCTTAGTGTGATTAGTGTTATTTTTCGGTTTTTAAACAAATAATTGACCGACGTCGGCTCAATTATTTGAATTCCATATATTTAATTTTTTTCTTCTTCTGTGAGCTCGATGCTCAGTTTCTGTAGAGATAAATCAGATCAAGCACGAACTATGCAATGTAGTAGGGAGTTGTAGTTTCCAACAGGCCAATATTCTACCTAGTTTAAAACAGAAAATATGGTCATTCATTCCCATAATCCATTGCACGCCCGCTTATTTGTCCACTCTGTGTGGAGCAGATACGGAGACCTCATTGACTGAGACGGAGAGACGAGAGAATGCATGAGAGTGATAAAAAGCAGTTGCTTTGCGAGGTTTCTCTACCTGGAAATACATGATCTAAGTGATTGATAGTTGGTATTCAGCAGTCCTAAAAGTATGCCTTATTTACTTAGAAGAACTACTAAAATAGTGATGTTGTCAGACAGCATAGGTAGCAGCTCTATAGAGATGAGTTGATGACTTGGAATGAAATAATAAAGTCATCAAATAAATATTTGATATGAGAAAGTAAATGATGGTTAATAAGTGATAAGCAGTAATGGGCAGTCACTACCCAAATGGGACTTTTATTAATAGTTGTATTCTGTGTTGTTACAGCATTCAACCCACATAACCCATAGTGTATTCAATATCCCAAAAAAATATTGAAATTGAAAACCGTGATTATTTTTTAAATATTTGAATCGAAACCAAATCAACCTCAAAAAGCACTAATCTCTCAGCACTATTGGAAACAGTTACGTTCCTCTATCTTTTTTTACTACAAAGCAGGGAAATGTGTAATTTTCACATATGGTGATGCTGGAGATGAATATGAAGTTGTTAAATTTCCCTTTAAGAACATACCTCATGGCCCCCTTGGGCAGGTAGCTTCCACTGCCCAGACTGCCCATCTCCTTAGTCAGGTAAAACTCCTTGAACTTAAGTTGTTGTGATTCCTGCTCTTCTTCCTCTTTTTGCTCCATACAGTTGGAGGAAGGGTAGGGAGTCGGGATGCGAAAGCTATTGTAAGACTTTCGACTGCCTGGCCTCTTAGGTACACCAGCCTCAGTAAATCTCACGCGGGACTTGGTGTTAGCCTTATTGTCTAACAGGCTGGTGAGTGACGCTGTGAGAGATCTCTGTGACAATTGAGAGGAGGCAGCATCTTGGATGCCCAGTAGTTCGTAAAGACCTGGGATGATGATCTGCATCAGCTTGTCCGATAAAAACTGGTCAATCCTCAGACACAAGCCGGCAAGCTGTTGTTTTGTCAGCTGTATTCCAGAAACAGAAGAAGTGTTTTAAAATGTTGCATAGTGCATCTTTCAAAAGCTTATGAACAAGGTTAAACATTAGGCAGAGTTTTCATGGTAATCTGATTAAATTGTCAGTAACATGATCTTACCGGGTCAAACATGCCCTCACGAATCCCCCTCCATTGCCTGAAAACAATATTGTTAGAAATGTTGTCATATCAGGATGCCTTAGAAATGTTGTCATATCAGGATGCCTTAGAAATGTTGTCATATCAGGATGCCTTAGAAATGTTGTCATATCAGGATGCCTTAGAAATGTTGTCATATCAGGATGCCTTAGAAATGTTGTCATATCAGGATGCCTTAGAAATGTTGTCATATCAGGATGCGTGGCAGAATTGTTTTTATTTAAATATTTGCCTGACGGTGAAGTTATACTTGCTTTGTGTCAGTTGTTTTGGCAAAATTGCAATGTGACAACTTTTCTAGCACTGAACATTTTTTTCCAATGAATCAGTTTCTAATTTGATCCTATTTCCTTGAAGGAGTGATAGTACCAAAGAAAACAGAACATACTTCTCAGTTAGGTTTTGAAGGAAGTCCATAAGTGTCAGATCTTCCACACTGTTGAGCTTCCCCTCTTCTGTGGTTTCCATCACTGAGGTTGCTCTGCTCCTGGCAGAATTGCTCTGCTCCTGGTAGAAATTTAATTATATTGCAAATAATCAAACTTAATATACAACAAATATCATACTGAAATAATGATTAACTGTTAAAGGGTGGAGGAGCATTGGCAACGTTGGACCAATTAAACAACTGCAACACAACAGAGATGGTTGTGGTACTTCAACATTTCCAATGATAGCATCACTATAACATTTTATTGAATTAATGTTGAAATATGAAATGACGGTCAACTCAAAAGGTCAACTTACCATCTCATTGACAGCTTCAGAGGGCAGGAGGTCATCCACCACACAGACAGGCAGGTCTAGAGACTGGGACAAGGCTCTATGGTCATAACCAGGAGAGAATGGAAACAACATCAGAGCAATCCCAATGGCAGAATCTAACCACTGTCTTCATGTCAAAGACTCACTTAGTAGTTAATACATGGCCACAAATAATGAGGGGTTCAAATAGATCTGCTGGGGACTTGACCCTACAAAAGACTCCAAGAATGATGCCTGACCTGCCCCATAACAAGTTCTCTATTATTAGTCTCTCTCTCTTAATCTCCACACAACAATCTAACTGGACAGAGTGTGAGTGGCCTTACCTGACTGTCTCAGTGTCAGAAACATCATAGAACAATAAGACTATGTCTTCCAGGGACGTCTCAGCTACAGCAGAGGGGGCAAAGTCCGGGATGATCTCTCAAGCTGAAACAAAGTGACTGTATGTGAACTGAACCATTTCCCACTGGGCAAAAACTGGTTGAATCAACGTTGTTTCCACATCATTTCAACCCCCAAAAAGCTATGTGATGATATTTAATCAACGTAGAAAACTAATTGCATTTGCATAAAGTAATCAACTTGAAAGGCATTTAGTCTTTTCTTCACCCAACTTTTAACCTAAATCCAGTGACATGGTGAAACGTTTTGTTGATTTTACATTGAATTCACATTAGTTAACAACAACCAAACTTTAAATCAAAACCAGATGTTAAACTGACGTCTGTGCCCAGTGGGTTATGTTGATGGATCCGATCAATTACCTTAGTTCTGCTGGTATTATTAGCTGCATGAAAATACATCTGTGGAGTACAAATATTAGCTGCTTTCTGAAGGACAGCCAAGCTGATAGACAACATGGAACCTCCAGATAATTATGACATCATTGGAACACATGCACGTGTCACAAACACTTTGTCACTATAAAAAAGCAGTGTAGCAGTGCTGCCCAAGCTGGGGGGGTGGGACAATTTTATTAGGCTTTTATTCAGATTCACCAACAATGCTCTACTTGAAGTCAATGAGTAAACAAGCCTCAGCAATGTAGACACATCCCACTGGGCACACCATGTCATTTCAATGTGGAAATTTGGGTAATATTTGGTTGAGATGTTGATCAATGAGATTTTAACCTTTATTCATCCACTCAAAAAGATAATGAGAAGTTTGGGAATTAAACAATGTGTTATCACTATGCGTTCAACCATCTAAAAGCACAACCAAATTCCAATGGAAAAACAATGTCTGATTTCTGGTTTATCATCTAAATGTGTTATCACAGCGCTTTGAACCATTTAAAAGCACAACAAAGTTCAAATGGGAATACAATGTCAGATATTTTGTATTTATACAACAACTTAAATGTGTTATCAATGTGCTTTATCTAATAGCACAACCAAATGACCTGGATTGTAGTTGAGATTACATTAAAAGAGCATGGTGCAAGTGATCAATGCTGTTTGAGATTCTGCACAGATTATTAGAGCAATTGGGAAGATTTCCACCGATCTGCGACCTTAGAATGCAATTTTTTTTTGTTCTTTTTTTTTCACCTTTATTTAACCAGGTAGGCCAGTTGAGAACAAGTTCTCATTTACAACTGCGACCTGGCCAAGATGAAGCAAAGCAGTGCGACAAAAAACAACAACACAGAGTTACACATGTCACTACCTTGAACATGCACGCTTTGTCAAAATGTGTTACTCATTTTAAGGTTGAATAAATACTGTTCCATTAGTTTGTAAGTTAGCCTAAAGTTCAGCCTATCTACTCTATTACTAAAGTAATATTGAATTGTGTTTGGTTGACAATGAAACCAAATATCAACATTTGAAGGAGAAGTATCTTCTGCTTGGATAGTTCCTTCTGTGCCACTGACTTAGTATGGCTTTAATTCCAGTTTGTCTAAAAATGTATCATTTACATGTTAGATTCACGTCGCCATCTCAACCAAAAATCTAAGTTAAAGAACAGGACTAAATTAAATCAAATCAAACTTTAAATGCACTTTAAATCAAGTTTGATTTGATTTAGTCCTATTCTTTAACTTAGATTTTTGGTTGAGATGGAGACTTGAATCCAAAATGTTAATGATTAACTTGAAGACTCAATGTGAAATCAACCAAAGCTTGAGACACTAGGCCTATACTGTATGCCTTGTCTATTAGTTGAACTCTGGGTTGAATTGAAACAATAGCTGTTGATGACTTTGCAAATGCTATATAGGCTTTTACAAAGTATGGTTACATCTCATTTGCTTTGTCAAACCTACCCCTTGGAATGACTTCGATATTAACACTGAATATATTTTGTTATTAAGAGATCTCTCAATAATAATTCTCACAATAGCATATTGGTAGTAGTCAGTGACATATCAAAGCTAAGCAGGGCTGGGTGTAGTTAAAACCCTGGATGGGGTTCGATCCCGGGCTGAGGTGCTGCTCAGCCTATTGTTTTTTTTCTGAAAGTGTATATAATGTTGAAAATCTGACATTGTTTCAAAGGTACAAATTCAACCTATTTTATATTAAGATGCTTGTGTTTCCAACTTCCCAAAGTTAGTAAACATCCAGAGTTTAGAGGTTGAAAACAGTGTAGGCCTATACCCCATTTTATCCACTACCCCCCTCCCCCACACACACACACACACTTTACATTTGACCAATATGTATGCAGCCCACCAGCCCTAAAGCACGAACATGTTTTTTTCCTAGAAAATGTGGATTAAGAGAAGCAAAATTATCCTTTTCGCTAGTTTCATCTAAATAGGGGGGCAACATGACATTGACAAACCTTGTCATATCGGCTTTCACCGGGATTTAAAAACCCAGGCTTTCCTAAAATGTTTACCTCAGCCAGTCTAGAACCCAGGTGTGTCTGCAAAACACATGCACGCCTCCATAAGGTTCATGGGTTCCCTATTGTTTTATCCCAGTACAAGAGGGGCAACTGGATTCAGGATCAAACACAAGCAGTCTTTAAGGTATATCTTATTACAGTTTAGGCCTACCTTATTATTTTCTTCCATCTGGCAATATCGTTTTAAGGAATTAAATCTGTTTTGTTGCTAGTATTATTATTAACTGTAGGAAAATACCGCTGTAGAGTACAAGAATCAGCTACTTTCTGAAGGACAGCCAAGCTGATAGACAATTTAGAACCTACAGACAATTATGACAAACTGGAACGCATGAATGTGTCACAAACGCCTTGTTATTTTCGGGAGTGCATTCGTGACCGGATCTCTGATTTCTATTGCCCAGTATCCGTTAGTGCGCAAATTCTCGCGGGAATTTGGGATTAATATTTTTCTCATGCCGAAACCGGATTAGATACATACCGGTAGTTAAATGACAAAAATGATTATATTCGCAATGTCATTCAGCAAAAAAACAAATAAACAAAACATAAATAGCCACACACAATTTAGAAACATGCTTTTGTCATCAGTTCAGTACCATTTGTTTGAATTTGTGGACCGACGACTAAAGGTTATTGTAATAAATGATGTTTTTATTGTCCTTAACACATAGCTATAATATTGTTATAATGGCTTTCTTATTAAAGCAGACTTGGTTGTGACACTTAGCTACACCCCACAGTTAAACACGTTCTGCCCGTAACAGATACTAACCTCACTCCCACACATAGAGACAGATGGTTGACTCAGACCTTTTATGAGCTCTGACCTCGGGGGGGCGCTCCGACCTCGGGCGCCAGTTGCTGGTGTCTGCATCAACATCTTGTCACTGCAAGAAACAACCCAGACAGGCATGCCACTAAACGAGCACGCGCATGCACACACACACAACCCCCTGTTTCAGGCGGGAGTTCCACGAACAAAGAACACTGCCAAGAGCCAATGGAACACTGACACCAGCAAGAGGGGGACCGCCCTCGTCCCACAAGAGCCAACCAGGACCACAGACTACCGGAATCTACCTACGTCATTTACTGTATAAAATGTAATACACACTATGTGTCGGGGCTTCTTCTGCTAGTTCCCTCTGAGCTAAATGGACGATCCCGTGCACGTGATGTCAGATATCTTTACCTCTTAATAAACTGCCTTAATATCATACCTTATCCACCTGGTCCAGCGTCTCAACTTGGTCTCACTCTTCTAGTAACTGTATCATCAACATTAACATTATCGATGTTAGCTAGTTGCTAGCGACGCTAGTCAGAATAGGCTGCTACATGATAAGCAGTTCGCGTTAGGGAATTAGCTACCCATTAACCAGCCTAACAAACTGTCAAATCCAATGGAAACCGATGCAATCCTGCTGGCAAATAAGGGCTAGCTAGATGACCAGTGGTGACAGTGAGGTCCCTATGAGTTTCAAGGCTTTAATAAGTGCTATCGTGCAGAAATAGCGTATAAAATACTGGTTGATGAGCTAGCTAAATTAGCTAGCAAGACAGATATGACCGTTAACAGCGTGCACGCCCAAATGCATGACGACACATTGTATCTAAGTGAAGAAGACATGCAGAATAAGATCGCCCCACCAAGCTAGATAGTAGAGGGGTACAACAACGCCGGTACACAGATGGATAGCTCATCCAATTATATTTTGTTCCAGTCAATGACTATACACGTTGAAAAATAAATACCTGCGTCAAATATATGGCATCGCATGCTAATGCACAGCTAGCATGGATTAAAAAAAACAAACAACCGGTGACCACTAGATGTCCTCGTATACCCACATTTAGATCAAATGTACTTGATTTTTCATCAGTACTGTGTGAATGACAAGCCCACTGAATCTAGTTGAATAATCTTTATACTCAGCAGGTAGAGGCCTAGGTACTTCAAATCAGTGCTTAATTTGAGCCGGATCATGCCAGAACAGGATCCGGCACCTTTCCGTTGTGGACTGTTTTGTTCCGGAACCTATTTGACCGGATCCGGTACCTCTCGTGCTATGAAAAATAATTTTCACTTTTTGCTATGTAACAATTATAATAAAAGCGATCAAAGTTCATTCGAGTTGCCTTTTCGTCAATTCTCCTGCCCCCTCATCTCTCCAGGGTTGCACTTCATCATTTGTTTCCTTTTAGAATCATAGCTGCGTGAAGGGTTCTGGAGGAATTTTCTAAAGTTATGGAATTACTGCTGTCTGTTCAGAAATAAATTAAATCATTCAGAATAGCCTAATACGTAATGAGAAGCCCTATAATTTAGCCACAGAGGACCAATAGCTTCTTTTTAAAAATAGCCTAGGTGCGGATTGTAGCCCAATAACGAAGAATAGACTACAGTCGGGAACGGCGTGGCAAATCTGTCAGTGAAAAAATTGCAGGCAGACAAAACAGGCCTTTTGCAATATTTCAAATACAATCGAGGGAAAACACAGGTTGGAAAGCAATGACTCCCGCTGAAAAGACAAGACTATGCTGTAGACTACCAAAATATTTGATCAACTTCAAAATATTGTTTTACAAAAGAGAGAGAGAGAGTCTTTTGACACAAGCGCATCGACAATCTCCAGCGAGTGAGCTGCGCATCATTGGGCGAGTCAGTGAAACTGGAAAGCATTTTTAGGACTATAATTTCCTCCTCATATTGTAGCCTACAATATGTTTCTCCACAAACCTAGGCCTATAGGCTATTGATCGATTCAAGACAAGGTCGTTTTTATTGATCTCAGATACTAAGTTTGTCAGCGTCAAAGTAGCCTGCCATTTCGATCATTTGTGCGGTATTAAAAATGATAATGCCAAAGTCTCCAGTCATGTACAATGATGTAGAATTGCATACAATGCGTTTTTAAAAGGCCAACATTTTCCCGGAACCTAGGCTACTAAAAATGTTCCCCATGAGTTCAGGTACTGCAGAACCCCCCAGGTCACCCCTCTCTAGCGCTCACTTTTTTGTTCTGGCACCTCTCGATTTACAAATTACCGCTTCAAATGACTTGTCTTCATGAAGGGTTTCATGTGAGCCTGGTTGCATCCCCCATCTTATTAAAGTGTAAGACGGTATTTGATATCACAAGGTATGCTGTATTTCCAGTTCTCCTGGATTGCCATTTCTCATTTAGTTTGCCCCGCCTCACCCTAGAAATGCAAATCAGTTGTCAAATCAGTTTACAGAGAAAATGCATAGATGTATGAATGAATAATAATAATAATAATGTATATGTCTAACAGATCCGTAAGTGTTCTCCAAAATGTCCCAGATATGTTAATATACAAATCATATGCAATGTAGACAGAGTACAGAGAAAAGCAGACCCGATATAATCTGGGATGCTTTTAAAGTGCACATTAGGGGAATAATATACTCATACTCGGCAAAAATGTAATCTGAGTTAGTGATTTATTTATTTTCAATCTCTATCTTAGAAAAAGCCCATAAAAATCTTTACAAGATAAAGAAGAAAACAACATTTTTGAATTTAAGCAGGAATACGACCTTTTACTTTTGATGAGAGCCATCAATTACAGGTTAAACTAAAATAAAGCATACTACTTAATGGCAAATAAACCTGGTAAACATCTCGCCACCCTCACAAAACGAATAAACACCAAACCAGTTATAATTTTAAAAGATAAGTATACAAATGCGTTAATTAGAAACAACAACATGATTCATGACAATTTTAAAAGCTTCTATGAAAATCTATATAAAGCAGAATTAAACAACAGTTGTACGGATCCTATAGCCTTCTTAGACTCAATAACCCTGAAGCAATTATCAACAGACAAAAAATTATCACTAAAAACAGATCACCCAAAAATAAACATTAGACACAGTTAAAACATTCCCCTGGAGAAAAGCACCAGGAATGGACAGCTTTCCCAAATAATTCTATTCAACATTTTGGATTAAAGTAGCGCCCCTATTTACACAAATGACAACACACTAAATTTAAATGTAGTGCTTCCTCGTTCCATGTATCAAACAGTTATTTCAGTTATATTAAAAGCAGGAAAATCTGGAGACAATCTGGAGACAATTACAAACAAATACAAGAACATGTTTCAATTTAATAAAATATACAAAAAAAACAAGATAGAGATTCATCAATAATGGCTGTTGATGCTGAAAATACTTTCCACTGTCTTGAATGGCATTTTCTATTCAAAACTTTTGAATCTTTCAACTTTCCAGCTGAAATAATACATTTAATAAAAATTGTATAGAAATGTTCTAAAGCAAAAATATACACAAATAATAAATTATCTGGTTGAAACTAATTTAGAAAGGGGCACAAAACAGGGATGTACTCTCTCCCCCCTCCTGTTTGCACTGGCAATTGAACCACTTGCAGAATCAATTAGACAGGACCTAAACATAAAAAATATCGGTAAACAGGAATATAAACTAATCTTATTTGCAGATGATCTCCTGATATACCTGACCAATATTGAAAACTCAATGCCCACCTTTACAAAAAATATTTTCAGAATACTCTAAAATCTCAGGATATAAAATTAAAGTGAAAAAAAATAATAATGGCAATAGGAAAAATAAAATAATAACTCATGATCTACAGCAATCCTTTAAGTGGACCACAAAAAATATCAAATAGGATACTTAAAATACGTGACAACAAACAACAAATACAGGGGCGCAAGGTTGGTTTTAGAAGTGGGGGGGACATAATTATTCAATTTTTCAGTCGGATAAACTCTCCAAACAGCCTACCCAACCGCTCGGAGGCGTCCACATGGTCCTAAAGCACAACGTTGCCCTGTTTTGTATCACATTCCAATGATACAACTGGGGGGGACAAAAATGCAATTTCAGAAAGTGAGGGGGACATGTCCCCGTCTCCCATCCCCTTCCCTAGTGAAAGTTTCACCCCTGAACAAATATATAAAGATAACTTTATCCCATTACTCAACGAGATATTATATAAACAGATCTAATTAAATGGAACAATCTTCAATTAAATCTTACAGGTAGAATAAACCTCTTCAGAATGGCATGGCTCCCAAAGTTTATATATTTATTCTCTGTAATACCAATCACCCCATCCGAAGACATTCCTTTAAAAAAGTATATTAGGTCATTACAGACTTTATATGGGCAAATAAGTCATAGAGTAAAAAGTAAAGTTTTACATCTTCGTAGGTTTGAGGGAGATTTTAACTTTCTAACTCACCACCCAAGGCTTTTACTGTACTTGTGTCACGAACCGGCTCAAAGCCCGTAACAAAAGGGAAACAACGTGGAGATAAGGAATAACAAAATATATTTATTTAACTAAAGTAACCTAAATGCAATTAACAATGGTGTGTGTAATCAGTAATCAGTAATGTAAGTGAGTGTTTTGCTTCCATAAATGTGATAATGCGGTGTGTTGGAAGGTGCTAAAGCAAACAACCAAAAAGCCACAACAAAATCTATGACGGTGTCTGCATGGAGAGAGTCTCCTCCATGAATGGGGAAGTCTTATATTTATCCTGGGAGACACCAGGCCCAGGTGTTTCGCATGTAGCTGACGACCCTCCCAACTCCGCCCACCGGCATCCTAATAAGGAAACAAGAACAAAGAGAGAATACGGCAGACAGAGTGGGAGGGTCGTCACACTTGCGACATATAGTTAAATGCACTAAAGAGGAACAATGGGTACATATTGAAGATGAGCATGCTCATCCACATAATCTTTTAAGTGTTTATTTTCAAAGGATAAAGCTAAGAACATTAACCCTAAATTACTTGGTAATAGGAAATACATGCATTTTCATTACAATTTTAGACTGACCAATATAGATATTTTCAAATACATGCAATTTAAAAGTTTTAGATCATGAGATTTCTATTTGAAATCTTTTGGACACCAGAGCAATCTTGAGGGGAATCTTATTGGACACCAGAGGAATCTTGAGGGGAATCCTATTGGACACCAGAGCAATCTTGAGGGGAATCCTATTGGACACCAGAGCAATCTTGAGGAGAATTCTATTTGTGTCAGAAAAGGATAGTCATATAATAAGTAAGATATACAAAACCTTGCAGAGAGCCTATCCAACTGACAATCTCTTAGAAGAAAATATAAACGATTGAAACCAAGACTTAAAAATAACTGATATTGACACAAGATGGAGGGAATGTTGGAACATATTTTTTAAACTAAATTTCAGTTAACGAAAATGTACACTTAATCCAGTATAAACTAGTGTATATCATTTATTATACTAGAGCCAAAATTCCCTAATTCTACTGCACAATGGCAGTCATGTCTTTAGTGTAAAATTAAGTTAAAAAGTTGTCTGTCAGTGGTATTACAATGTAAATTAACTTTTAATCCATCTGTTCAAGACATGGCATATGAGGGTGCAGTGATATACCTGAATGGTTGAACGATACTTTTCTCGTCAATCATCTTGAAAAAAAGTATACAAAAACTGGAAATCAACCAATCCGCCATAGTTAACACAATGGAAAGGTAAAATTATCTAAATGTTGAAAGTGCGGTGGGCAACAGAGACATACATAATTGTGCAGTAGATATCTCAAATAGGGGGGGGTGAGAACTAAGTGGGTCTTGCGTTGGGTATACAGAGATGACCAGTTTACAGAGGAGTATGATGGAGATGGGGGTGTGATCAGGTGGGTCTGGGCAGGTGTGATGTCGTTGATGTTTGTGGGTGTCTGTATGCTGTCGTTTGTATGTTTTGCAAATATATATATATATCTTACAAAAATATGAAATCAATTTGATCTATGGGTATACAATGACACCTAGTGGTCGTAAGGTTGATTTGTCCCTCACCATAATTTATCTCCAGTTTCTGTTCAGTTTGTTGTGATCTGGCAGTTGTATTTATGTACATTTTTTGGCTATCTGTACTTTACTATTTATATTTGACAACTTCAAATTTATTCAATGTATGGGATACTTTTGAATCCCATACATTTCCCCTGATAGACCACCAAAAGTGTATTTGAATGCTCAGGCAGGACAGCAATCAAATCAAATCGTATTGGTCACATGAACCTCCTGAGCGTTCTGGAGCAGGTTGTCATCATAGATCTCTCTGTACTTTGCTCCGTTAATCATTCCCTCGATGCTGACTCGTCTCCCAGTCCCTGAAAAAAATCCCCACAGCATGATGCTGCCACAACCACGCGTCACCATATGAATGGTGCCAGGTTTCCTCCAGACGTGACGCTTGGCATTCAGGCCAAAGAGTTCAAGCTTGTTTTCATCGACCAGAGAATCTTGTTCCTCATGGTCAGAGTCCTTTAGGGACCTCTTGGCAAACTCCAAGCGGCCTGTTGTGCCTTTTACTGGGGAGTGGCTTCCGTCTGGCCACTCAACCATAAAGGCCTGATTGGTGGAGTGGGGCAGAGATGTTGTCCTTCTGGAATGTTCTCCCATCTCCACGGAGGAACTCTGGAGCTCTGTCATTAAGAATGATGGAGGCCACTGTGTTCTTGGGGACCTTCAATGCTGTAGACATTTTTTGGTACCCATCCCCAGATCTGTACTTCGACACAATCCTGTCTCGGCGCACTACGGACAATTCCTTCAACCTCACGGCTTGGTTTTTGCTCTGACATTCATTGTCAACTGTGGGACCTTATATAGACAGGTGTGTGCCTTTCCAAATCATGTCCAATCAATTGAATTTACCACAGGTGGACTCCAATCAAGTTGTAGAAACATCTCAAGGATGATCAATGGAAACAGGATGCACCTGAACTTAATTTCGAGTCTCATAGCAAAGGGTCTGTATACTTATGTAAATAAGGTATTTCTGTTGTTCATTTTTAATACTTTTGCAAAAATTTCTATAAACCTGTTTTCGCTTTGTCGTTATGGGGTATTGTATGTAGATTGATGAGGGAAAATGTTTATTTAATCAATTTTATAAAAAGGCTGTAACGTAACAAAATATGGAAAAAGTATTACCGAAGAATACTTTCCGAAAGCGCTGTATGTCTGTGTATACAAATCACAGAGGTTGGTGGCATCTTAATTGGAGAGGACGGGCTCGTAGTAATGGCTGGAGCGGAAAAGGTGGAATGGTGTCAAACACATGGTTTCTATGTGTTTGATGCCATTGCATTTGCGTCATTCCAGCCATTATTTTGAGCCGTTAGGCATATATAGTTTATTAAACTGGAGTATGCGTATAACCCAGGGGTGGGCATTTCCAGTCCTCAAGGACCTGATTGTTGTCACAGTTTTGCCCAGCCCCAGCTAACACACCTGAGTCCAATAATCACCTAATCATGATCTTCATTTTAAAATGCAATTGGATTAATCCGCTGTGTTTGCTAGGGATGGAGAAAAAGTTGCCCACCCCTGAATTATAACCCATCTGAGTGCCACAATAAGTATGGCTACCTTTGCAGGTCACTGTGAAGAAAGCGTTGTTATAGCAACTCTATATTCTCGCGATGATAAAAAATAAGGGGGTGTCGCCGACGGTTGTCACTAGTTACCACAGCCATAAAATCTAAATGGTTTATATCGTAAAAATTCATGAAAATGAAAGCTTTTTGGTCCTAATGTAAGGTTAGGCATAAGGTTGGCAGTGTGGCTATAGTTAGGGTTAAGGGATTAGGGTTAGATTACAATCAGATTTTAAGAAGAGGAATTGTAGAAACGGGCGGGGTTTATGACTTTGTGCTTGTGGTAACTAGTGACGACTGTCGGCGACTGCTGCTTTTTGCCGCTAGTCGCCACCTATACTTCAGTGGTCGCCACAGACAAAACAGCGTGCGGCGTCGGGGGCATGCCAAATACTTTCAGCGGTGAAGTTGATCGTGTTTATGAGACAACCGGGAGTTTGGAGTGCAGGAACAGTTGAAGCCTAATCGGGGTCTGTCTTTTGAATTATAAAAGCAAAGGGCACAACATTAAGGTGCATCGAGTACTAGCTAGTTTTGATAATTGACAACCACTCTCCAGTGAGTGACCTAGCGCTTGTGGAAATGGCAGCTCCCCGGCCGATAAAAGGTATTCTGAAGAACAAGAACAGCGGGACGGGCATCAAAGTGGGCCCAGCCGAAGAAGTGCCAGTAGAGACTCCAGAACAAGTGGATCCTGGACTTCTGGAAGATGACCAACAGTGAGTAGACAGTCAGTTAGCTAGCTTAGTTTCTTGTTGACACCGACAGTCTAGGTAACGTTAGCTTAGCTTGCTCTGCGTTGGGTGCTGCCCTGGCTGAAAACTTTATGGACTTGCTAGCTAACGTAAACTCGTCAGTAATGTGCCAGGTAGTACATAATGCTAACTAGCTAGCTAACGTTAGCAAGTCAGTTGTCATGCTTGCTTTCCAATTCACTCATATTGTTCTCACTAGGACTGTTAACTTACCAGTTAATGATGGCTAGCCAATTTGCTAGCTAGTTTGCCCGAGAAGGTAACATTGGCTAGCTACGTTACCTAGCTAACGTTAGCAACGTCCCAAATATCTACTTGTCGATGTCAGTTGATATTTTATCCGGTTTCACACCTGTAATCACGCGTACATTTCATCAGCCAACTCACTGATGTTAGCTGTTTTAAAGGTGGGTGATGAATGGGTTGACTGGCTAGGTAGCCAAATAATAGTCTAGCCACAGACATTTTTACCAGCGCAAACAAACAATTTGGAAGTGTTTTTTTTTCTACAGATATGTTTAAACCCAGAGACGATTTTAGTAATTAGTTAAGATTTAAGAAATGTTATGTTGGCATCAGGTATGTTAGCCAGCAAGTTACCCATTCCTACTCTCCATCACACATGATACAGCAGTAGCTGAAGGATTCAGACCTGTAAATTATAGACTCATTTACCATTGTGTGGTGGGCACAGACTGTCCTATACAGTTTATTTTCTAAGACTGTGGGTAAATGTGGAAGCTGGATGGTAGCTTACTGTACACTCCACCCTTAGTGCCTAGAGTGCCATCAGTGAGAGTATCTGCTGTCAAGGCACTGACTTCCACATCCCACATCCCAAGCTGTCACGTTATATTTACACATTGGCCCTCTGGGGTTGTCAGAACTGTGGTGAGTTTATGCCTGAAGTCAGGCATTGATCTAATTCACTTTGCACATTAAACTGTCAGTGAGCTAGTCCTTTTGAGCTGTTCAGTTGCTCAAATGATACCACTAGGAAATACACCGTGGCTAATTGCAACATGAGTGTTGTTTTCTCAATTCCAGCTTGTCTTTTTAATGAAGATCTGATGGTCCATGTGAAGATGCACAGGTGGATAGAGATGGAGGTTGTTTGAGTTTCAATAATTCATGCTTGTGATTTATATAGTCCATTTATGGTGTTAGGTGGCTAGCCTTCATATAACCTACTATGAGACTCATAACTTCCCGTCCATGTGAAACTGCCGTCCTTGTATGGCCTATTTATCAGTGAATTCCATTCCCAGCCAGTTCTGTGTTGATACCAAAATAGTCTCTCTGTAGGAAATGGGTAAAAAGATTTCCTGAACAATTCTCTTTCTTCAAATGTAGTGGGATGAGACCAGCACGACTGGCTGCACTGTAGCCTACTCCTTCAGCTCAAGCTATGTCTGTAGCAAACAAACAAGAACACGCGCAGACAGCTGCATGCACACAACCCTTCAGCACCAGAACTCGTAGGGTGTTGTTTGTATCCCGTCTCTCTAACAGTCCTCACAAACCAAAACCACACACATGGTTTATTTTCTCATCACGACTCTTTTTAAGCTCTTTTCCAAATTTTTGCTTAAGCCATCTGTCCGTATTAGGGTACTACTTTCAGTCAAAATCAGATTTAAATTTGATGGATGAGCAGTAGAGCCGGGAACATACCATTGTCGCAACGTTTCTTTTCCCATGGCAAAAATAAAACCACAAAGCAGATAACAACTCTTTGGTCCTTTTAAAACCTGCTGTATGTAAGATATTGTGTGCCATAGCTTGGAAAATAAATGTCACCCTGGATGACAACTGGTTGAGAGAATACCAAGACAGCTTTTCACTTTGAAGAATCTCAAATATAAAATATATTTATTTAGCACCTTTTTTTTTTGCTTACCACATGATTCCATGCTATTGTTATGGTGAAACTAGCCACATATTAAGTACTTTGTCCTTAAACACCAACACTATTTGGCTATACCGTCTCAAGGTTAGATTAGTACATTCAGTTTGCTGTGCTGAAGGAACAATGAATCAACTAAAGCTATTGGAATTGTATCTATGTTAGTCTCATTGCCACAGCAGTGGAATTTTCCCATGCTTTTCTAGATATATATTTTTATTTTATTTCACCTTTTTTTAACTAGGTAGGCTAGTTGAGAACAAGTTCTCATTTACACCTGCGACCTGGCCAAGATAAAACAAAGCAGTGCGACACAAACAACAACACAGAGTTACACATGGAATAGTTACACATGGAATAAACGAACATGCAGTCAATAATACAATAGAAAGTCTGTATACAATGTGTGCAAATGTAGTAAGATCAGGGAGATAAGGCAATAAATAGGCCATAGTGGCAAAAATAATAACAATATAGCAATTAAACACTGGAGTGATAAATGTGCAGAAGATGAGTGTGCAAGTAGAGATACTGGGGTGCAAAGGAGCAAAATAAATAACAGTATGGGGGATGAGGTTGTTGGATGGGCTATTTACAGATGGGCTGTGTACATGTGCAGTGATCTGTGAGCTGCTCTGACAGCTGGTGCTTAAAGCTAGTGATGGAGATATGAGTCTCCAGCTTCAGTGATTTTTGCGGTTCGTTCCAGTCATTAGCAGCAGAGAACTGGAAGGAAAGGCGGCCAAAGGAGGAATTGGCTTTGGGGGTGACCAGTGAGATATACCTGCTGGAGCGCGTGCTACGGTGGGTGCTGCTATGGTGACCAGTGAGCTGAGATAAGGCGAGGCTTTACCTAGCAAAGACTTATAGATGACCTGGAGCCAGTGGGTTTGGCGACGAATATGAAGTGAGGGCCAGCCAACGAGAGCATACAGGTCGCAGTGGTGGGTAGTATATGGGGCTTTGGTGACGAAACGGATGGCACTGTGATAGACTGGATCCAATTTGCTGAGTAGGGTGTTGGAGACTATTTTGTAAATGACATCGCCGAAGTCAAGGATCGGTAGGATAGTCATTTTCACGAGGGTATGTTTGGCAGCATGAGTGAAGGATGCTTTGTTGCGAAATAGGAAGCCGATTCTAGATTTAATTTTGGATTGGAGATGCTTAATGTGAGTCTGGAAGGAGAGTTTACGGTCTAACCAGACACCTAGATATTTGTAGTTGTCCACATATTCTAAGTCAGAGCCGTCCATAGTGGGCGGGCGGGTGTGGGCAGCGATCGGTTGAAAAGCATGCATTTAGATTTACTAGCGTTTAAGAGCAGTTGGAGGCCACGGAAGGAGAGTTGTATGACATTGAAGCTCGTCTGGAGGTTAGTTAACAGTGTCCAAAGAAGGGCCTGAAGTATACAGAATGGTGTCGTCTGCGTAGAGGTGGATCAGAGAATCACCAGCAGCAAGAGCGACATCATTGATCTATACAGAGAAAAGAGTCGGCCCGAGAATTGAACCCTGTGTCACCCCCGTAGAGACTGCCAGTTTCTCATTCTTTAAATCATGTATTGTTTGGGGAAACGTGTTCCTATCTGTTGCTAGGTTTTCCTCCAGTTGGTGGCAGATTTTCATGCAGATATAATAAAACCTGCATAAAAACAATATGCACATTTTTCCGCATGAGATGCTTTTCCATCAAATTGACTTGTTGCAACTAAAACGGTGTGCCTAATAAACTACATGCTTTACTGAGTTGTAATGGGAGGACCACGCAACATATCATGGAAGTTTACTGCTTGTTATATCAATATTTGCGGTTTCCACTGCCTTTTCTCGCATGATTCATTTGACCAACACAAAAGGATCCTACCTTGCCTAGAATATATGGAAAATGTACTGATTTTAAATGAGCTTTTTCCATCAGGCCTGTCGTAACATTTTGTTTAAAATCCGACATGTACTTTATTCGTGTGAAACGGTTGGATGGAACCCTGGTTAGAGTGGAAAGGGTAAGGGGTACCTAGTCAGTTGTCCAAGTGAATGCATTTAACTGAAATATGTCTTCTGCATTGAACCCAACCCCTCTGAATCAGAGAGGTGAGGCGGGGGACGATGACGACTGCCTTAATCCATGTCAGTGGCGCCCGGGGAGCAGTTGTTGTTGGGGGTTAACTGCATTGGTCAAGGGCAGATTTTTCTTCGCCTTGCTGGCTTGGGGATTCGAACCAGCGGCCTTTCTATTACTGGCCCAACGCTCTTAACCGCTAGGCTGTGTTGCCATCTCTTGTGTTTCCCAAAGGGGACAGAAAAGACTGGAGCTTTCAATTCATTATACAGCCCCAAGGGGATATCCTGACCCAGCTTTCCAAATATCCGTATTGCTGTCACAAAGAATTTGTCCACTCTGCACCTGTCCAGAGTCCAAACAATCACAACTTCCTGCCATAGAGTTCTAGAAAGTGTCATGGGTAATGACTATTGGTGCCCCGTAAACAATAGTCAAGCATCTTCTCAATTTCAATGTAAGCCATTTCATTGCAGTCATTAATCAGTCAACATTGATGCATGGACCCCAAGCTCAGTCATTCATTATTCATTATAGTCAATGACTTTTAACTGAGTCACAGCCATGGTTCCATGAAACTCTATCTCTCCTCCACTGTTTTAGATGCCCAATCTGACCATTTCATGAGTGGGTTGAGGGACATGCATCGACTATCATGACTTTTGATACAGTGGGGAGAAAATACCATTGGAGCAACCTGTATAGTAGCCTACTTCCTGCTCCAGTATAGTAGATCAAATGGGCACTGCAGTCCCTTGACAATGGGCTTCACTGGGTTCAAGCAAAAACATTTTATTTTTTATTTTACAACATATTTACCTCAACATGAGTGGATTTCTAGGCTTTCCCCACCTCTCCAAGTCCCTAATACTCTCTATATTGACTTTAGTGTGCTCAGATTTTTACAAACAACACATTTTTACATTTTAGTATTTTAACAGACGCTCTTATCCAGAGCGACTTACAGTAGAGTGCATATGTTTTTGTACCCTGTGGGAATCGAACCCACAATCTTGGCGTTTTTGTAAGCCCCATGCTCTACCAACTGAGCCACACGGGACCATGGCTGGAAAGTATAGACCAGAGCGCTCTTTAACACACTGCTTGTCTTAGAATATGCTATCTGATAGTGTAGTTCACCTCTCCACTTTATTTTTTAGAGGGATGTACCCAGCTGTTGGCCTCTCCAAGAGATGCTCACTGCACACACACTGAATGGGAGTGTCAAATAGCGTCCGTTCTCAAATCAAATGTTATTGGTCACATCATGCGCCGAATACAACAGGTGTAGTAGACCTTACAGTGAAATGCTTACTTACGAGCCCCTAACCAACAATGCAGTTGAAAAATAATATGAATAAGAATAACAGAAGTAGTAATAGGGCTGGTTTTTTTTTTACCAAAAGAGGTGGTTGTTGTCATTCCATTATGTATTTTTTTATAAACATTTTTTTCTGACTGGCTGCGTCAGGTCTTGAGTGGATTTGCACGGGTGCTGTGTACTGTAAATCAGGCCAGGCTGGCTGGCAGTGTCTGGGATGTGTTGTATAACCAACCCCCTCACACATACAGAAGGATAAAGACAGACGCAGAAATACACAGACTGACGTACAGACATTTTAGAGCAGTGAAACTGGCTCCTCTCCTACTGGCTTGTCAACACTCCTCACATACAGACAAAACTCCCTATCTTCCCTGGCCCAGATGCAGTCACACTGGTTTGGCTTCTGTTTTAAATGATTTAGAAATTGTCCATAAAGGTAGGGTTCAAAGTCTGGTGAATGTAGACGCATCGAACTAGGGTTGGTGAAGTTTAAAAAGTAACTGTTAACTTGTAATTTCCACGTATACAGTGAGCTCCAACCCTATTTGGACAGTGACAGATTTCTGTTATTGTTTTGACTCTGTACTCCCAGCACTTTGGATTTGAAACAATACAATGACTATGAGGTTAAAGTGCAGACTGTCAGCTTTAATTTGAAGGTATTTTTATCCATATTGGGTAAACCGGTTAGAAATTACAGCACTTTTTGTACATAGCCCATTTTACGGGACTAAAAGTATTGGGACATTCACTTGTGTACTCAAGTAGTCAAAAGTTTAGTATTTGGTCTCATATTCATAGCACGCAATGATTACATCAAGCTTGTGATCAGATGATTTTGTGCCCAATAGAAATTCATTGTAAGTAATGTATTTTGTCACTTTAGAGTCACTTTTATTGGAAATAAGAATAGAATGTTTCTAAAGACTTGTACATTAATGGGGATGCTACCATGGTTACGTATAATCCTGAATGAATCATGATGAATGAGTAAAATACACGCACACAAATATCATACCCCCAAGACATGCTAACCTCTCACCATCACAATAACAGGGAAGTGTTTTTTTTGGGGTATGATAATTATGCCTCTGACTTTATCATTCATCATTATTATGATTCATTCAGGATAATCCATAATTATGGTAGCATCAACATTCATGTTGAAGTGTTTCGAAACATTCTATTCTTAATTACAATACATTCTTTCTATTGGGCACAAAATCATCTGAAACACAACCAAAACAAACTGCAAATGCATCCCCAAAGTTTGTAGAGTCACAAGCTTGATGTAAATGTTGCATGCTAGAAATATAGGACCAAATACTAAACTTTTCACTACTTTAAGACGCATATAAACTCAGCAAAAAAACAAATTGTCCTCACTGTTAACTGCATTTATTTTCAGCAAACTTAACATGTGTAAATATTTGTATGAGCATAAGATTCAACAACTGAGACCATAAACTGAACAAGTTCAACAGACATGTGACTAACAGAAATTGAATGTGTCCCTGAACAAAGGGGGAGTCAAAATCAAAAGTAACAGTCAATGCAGCTGGTGGGCACACCAGATACTAAGTACTGCAGTGCATCTCCTCCTCATGGACTGCACCAGATTTGCCAGTTCTTGCTGTGAGATGTTACCCCACTCTTCCACCAAGGCACCTGCAAGTTCCCGGAAATGTCTGGGGGGAATGGCCCTAGCCCTCACCCTCCGATCCAACAGGTCCCAGACGTGCTCAATGGGATTGAGATCCGGGCTCTTCGATGGCCATGGCAGAACACTGACATTCCTGTCTTGCAGACAAAACCACGACTCGTCAGTGAAGAGCACTTTTTGCCAGTCGTGCCTGGTCCAGCGACGGTGGGTTTGTGCCTGCCTTACAACAGGCCTACAAGCCCTTAGTCCAGCCTCTCTCAGCCTATTGCGGACAGTCCGAGCACTGATGGAGGGATTGTGCGTTCCTGGTGTAACTCGGTCAGTTGTTGTTGCCATCCTGTACCTTTCCCGCAGGTGTGATGTTCGGATCTATCGATCCTGTGCCGGTGTTACACGTGGTCTGCCACTGCGAGAACAATCAGCTGTCCGTCCTGTCTCCCTGTAGCTCTGTCTTAGGCGTCTCACAGTACGGACATTGCAATTTATTGCCCTGGCCACATCTGCAGTCCTCATGCCTCCTTGCAGCGTGCCTAAGGCACGTCCACGCAGATGAGCAGGGACCCTGGGCATCTTTTGTTGTTTTTCAGAGTCAGTAGAAAGGCCTCTTTAGTGTCCTAAGTTTTCATAACTGTGACCTTAATTGTCTACTGTCTGTAAGCTGTTAGTGTCTTAACGACCATTCCACAGGTGCATGTTCATTAATTGTTTATGGGTCATTGAACAAGCATGGGAAACAGTGATTAAACCCTTTACAATGAAGATCTGTGAAGTTATTTGGGATTGTATGAATTTTTACGAATTATCTTTGAAAAACAGGGTCCTGAAAACGGGACCTTTCTTTTTTGTTGTTGTTTAAGTGCATTTGTCCCAATACCTTTGGTCCCCTACCATGGGGGGGACTATGTACAAAAAGTGCTGTAATTTCTAAACTGTTCTAAACTGTTAATACCTTCACGTTAAAGCTGACCGTCTGCCCTTTAATCTCGGTCATTTATATAATTTCTGAAGTACAGAGCCAAAACAACAACAAATGTGTGACTGTCCCAATACTTTTGGAGCTCACTGTATGTCTCTGACAGTTTCATGTAATGATATCATTATTTTGTTTTGTCTTCACTAGCTTACATTGGTTTCTTACATGTATCCCATGGGTTATATATGTTATGAAACAGTGGTTAAGAGCCGGCCTACCTCAGCAAGCCTGACTGAGCAGCATTGATATGTGCCTCATCCCATGATGTGCCATTTTAGTGTGAGACACAGCTGTACAGGGCACGTCTCCCATTGATTTAGCCCAGTGCCATCGACAGTCAAACTGCCTGCTGTGTGCCTGACTTATTGAGTGTGTGTGTGTGTGTGAGTGAGCAGCTAGCGATGGCTCTGCAGGATTACTGCAGCAGGGAGCAGATTTATCACCCCCCCCCCTCCGCCCCTCTCTACCATGATGGCAGGCCTCAGCCTCCATAAACACGTCCGGGAGGCTGGCTACTTTGACAAAGGGAGAGAGGGGCGCGCCAGTAGAGACAGTTTAACGGCTGTATTTGGCACTGTCTCCAAGTCCAGACAGCGGTGTTATTGAAGGTGCCAACTCCAGCCAGAAGCCCAGAGAGAGCCTACAATTTGTACCTTGGGAAAGTACATTTGTGAAGCATTTCTTCCCACTCACTCGCTCGATCAGCCTCAGCATCATGCTGAAGGTGAAGTGACCAACCTCTGTACACTGTCATTTTCCAAACAATGAATCATTTAATTGTACATAATACCCTTTTTTAAATTTAATTGCTGCCTTGTTTGTGTTCCCGAAATATACTACGGGAGTGAACTGGGTCACTGTGTAGTCCTAGATTAAATCTGCCAGGTCTCTAGTGTAATATCTCGTTGGTTTTGAGTACCACCCTGAGCTCATCTCTGGACCCATTCTTTCAGGAAGAAGTCACAGAAATGGGATGAGATGAACATCCTGGCCACGTACCACCCGGCAGACAAGGACTATGGGTTGATGAAGATCGACGAGCCCAGCACGCCCTACAACAGGTGAGTTGCCCCATTCAATGTGTAAAGCACGATGCAATTCATTCTCATGAACAGGTAAGGACATAGTTACCCAGCGAATGTCAAAATGGCTTCCCATATACAATGTTATCCAGTATTTCCAGTTTTTTACTTTTTTGTTAACAAATACCTCATAATGGTATTTATTTATTCAATTAGTTAGGCCTATTACATGTTGAAAATGACAGTTGGACTCTTCACACTACATATTCTTAGTTCTGGGCAAACCAAAAAACTACTTTTCTGGAGTCAAATATTTACATTTGTTGACAGCAGAGATTTGTGATTGACTTGGCCTAAGAAGAAACTCTGCTCTGCTTTGTTTGGCGTCATCCTGCTTTAATGTGTGTGAACAGTCCCTAGATCCCAGACTAATGTGATGTAGAAAAGAGACTATAATTTGATCATTTTTGTAGAGAATATGTTCACCCCGGATTAGATACAATTTCGATAGCAGATTGGCCTGCTCTCACAGGGCACCTCAATTCTTGCAGTGCAGGTTCAGTGTGTGTACGTGCGTGTGGATGAGTTTCTGCCCAGTCTGCATACAGCGTGGGTGGGGTGGGCCATCTAAACTGGCACGTAACCCAATCTCCAAGGCCGTTGCATAGAAGGTCACCGTTGTGACACAGTGTTCTCTCCTTCTCTCTTCCTCAGGATGGTGGGGGACGAGGAGGATGAAGGGGCGCACAGCGACTCAGAGGTCAACGTGCCCACTGTGGGTGACCTGGCCTCCAAGTAAGTTATTTCTGACTGGATAGGTCTGGGAGGGGGAAGGAGGGTCATCACTGACTGGATAGGTCTGGGAGGAGGAAGGAGGGTCATCATCACTGACTGGATAGGTCTGGGAGGAGGAAGGAGGGTCATCATCACTGACTGGATAGGTCTGGGAGGAGGAAGGAGGGTCATCATCACTGACTGGATAGGTCTGGGAGGAGGAAGGAGGGTCATCATCACTGACTGGATAGGTCTGGGAGGAGGAAGGAGGGTCATCATCACTGACTGGATAGGTCTGGGAGGAGGAAGGAGGGTCATCATCACTGACTGGATAGGTCTGGGAGGAGGAAGGAGGGTCATCATCACTGGCTGGATAGGTCTGGGAGGAGGAAGGAGGGTCATCATCACTGACTGGATAGGTCTGGGAGGAGGAAGGAGGGTCATCACTGACTGGATAGGTCTGGGAGGAGGAAGGAGGGTCATCACTGACTGGATAGGTCTGGGAGAGGGAAGGAGGGTCATCACTGACTGGATAGGTCTGGGAGGAGGAAGGAGGGTCATCATCACTGACTGGATAGGTCTGGGAGGGGGAAGAAGGGTCATCATCACTGACTGGATAGGTCTGGGAGGAGGAAGGAGGGTCATCATCACTGACTGGATAGGTCTGGGAGGAGGAAGGAGGGTCATCACTGACTGGATAGGTCTGGGAGGAGGGGTCATCACTGACTGGATAGGTCTGGGAGGGGGAAGGAGGGTCATCATCACTGACTGGATAGGTCTGGGAAGGGGAAGGAGGGTCATCATCACTGACTGGATAGGTCTGGGAGGGGGAAGGAGGGTCATCACTGACTGGATAGGTCTGGGAGGAGGAAGGAGGGTCATCATCACTGACTGGATAGGTCTGGGAGGAGGAAGGAGGGTCATCACTGACTGGATAGGTCTGGGAGAGGGAAGGAGGGTCATCACTGACTGGATAGGTCTGGGAGGAGGAGGGAGGGTCATCATCACTGACTGGATAGGTCTGGGAGGGGGAAGAAGGGTCATCATCACTGACTGGATAGGTCTGGGAGGAGGAAGGAGGGTCATCACTGACTGGATAGGTCTGGTAGGAGGAAGGAGGGTCATCATCACTGACTGGATAGGTCTGGGAGGAGGAAGGAGGGTCATCATCACTGACTGGATAGGTCTGGGAGGAGGAAGGAGGGTCATCATCACTGGCTGGATAGGTCTGGGAGGAGGAAGGAGGGTCATCATCACTGACTGGATAGGTCTGGGAGGAGGAAGGAGGGTCATCACTGACTGGATAGGTCTGGGAGAGGGAAGGAGGGTCATCACTGACTGGATAGGTCTGGGAGGAGGAAGGAGGGTCATCATCACTGACTGGATAGGTCTGGGAGGGGGAAGAAGGGTCATCATCACTGACTGGATAGGTCTGGGAGGAGGAAGGAGGGTCATCATCACTGACTGGATAGGTCTGGGAGGAGGAAGGAGGGTCATCACTGACTGGATAGGTCTGGGAGGGGGAGTCATCACTGACTGGATAGGTCTGGGAGGGGGAAGGAGGGTCATCATCACTGACTGGATAGGTCTGGGAAGGGGAAGGAGGGTCATCATCACTGACTGGATAGGTCTGGGAGGGGGAAGGAGGTTCATCACTGACTGGATAGGTCTGGGAGGAGGAAGGAGGGTCATCATCACTGACTGGATAGGTCTGGGAGGAGGAAGGAGGGTCATCACTGACTGGATAGGTCTGGGAGAGGGAAGGAGGGTCATCACTGACTGGATAGGTCTGGGAGGAGGAGGGAGGGTCATCATCACTGACTGGATAGGTCTGGGAGGGGGAAGGAGGGTCATCACTGACTGGATAGGTCTGGGAGGAGGAAGGAGGGTCATCACTGACTGGATAGGTCTGGGAGGGGGAGTCATCACTGACTGGATAGGTCTGGGAGGGGGAAGGAGGGTCATCATCACTGACTGGATAGGTCTGGGAAGGGGAAGGAGGGTCATCATCACTGACTGGATAGGTCTGGGAAGGGGAAGGAGGGTCATCATCACTGACTGGATAGGTCTGGGAGGAGGAAGGAGGGTCATCATCACTGACTGGATAGGTCTGGGAGGAGGAAGGAGGGTCATCACTGACTGGATAGGTCTGGGAGGGGGAAGGAGGGTCATCACTGACTGGATAGGTCTGGGAGGAGGAGGGAGGGTCATCATCACTGACTGGATAGGTCTGGGAGGGGGAAGGAGGGTCATCACTGACTGGATAGGTCTGGGAGGAGGAAGGAGGGTCATCACTGACTGGATAGGTCTGGGAGGGGGAGTCATCACTGACTGGATAGGTCTGGGAGGGGGAAGGAGGGTCATCATCACTGACTGGATAGGTCTGGGAAGGGGAAGGAGGGTCATCATCACTGACTGGATAGGTCTGGGAGGGGGAAGGAGGGTCATCATCACTGACTGGATAGGTCTGGGAGGAGGAAGGAGGGTCATCATCACTGACTGGATAGGTCTGGGAGGAGGAAGGAGGGTCATCACTGACTGGATAGGTCTGGGAGAGGGAAGGAGGGTCATCACTGACTGGATAGGTCTGGGAGGAGGAGGGAGGGTCATCATCACTGACTGGATAGGTCTGGGAGGGGGAAGAAGGGTCATCATCACTGACTGGATAGGTCTGGGAGGGGGAAGGAGGGTCATCACTGACTGGATAGGTCTGGGAGGGGGAAGGAGGGTCATCATCACTGACTGGATAGGTCTGGGAGGGGGAAGGAGGGTCATCATCACTGACTGGATAGGTCTGGGAGGGGGAAGGAGGGTCATCATCACTCACTGGATAGGTCTGGGAGGGGGAAGGAGGGTCATCACTGACTGGATAGGTCTGGGAGGGGGAAGGAGGGTCATCATCACTGACTGGATAGGTCTGGGAGGGGGAAGGAGGGTCATCACTGACTGGATAGGTCTGGGAGGCGGAAGGAGGGTCATCATCACTGACTGGATAGGTCTGGGAGGAGGAAGGAGGGTCATCATCACTGACTGGATAGGTCTGGGAGGGGGAAGAAGGGTCATCATCACTGACTGGATAGGTCTGGGAGGGGGAAGGAGGGTCATCACTGACTGGATAGGTCTGGGAGGGGGAAGGAGGGTCATCACTGACTGGATAGGTCTGGGAGGGGGAAGGAGGGTCATCATCACTGACTGGATAGGTCTGGGAGGGGGAAGGAGGGTCATCATCACTGACTGGATAGGTCTGGGAGGGGGAAGGAGGGTCATCATCACTGACTGGATAGGTCTGGGAGGGGTAAGGAGGGTCATCACTGACTGGATAGGTCTGGGAGGGGGAAGGAGGGTCATCATCACTGACTGGATAGGTCTGGGAGGGGGAAGGAGGGTCATCACTGACTGGATAGGTCTGGGAGGGGGAAGGAGGGTCATCATCACTGACTGGATAGGTCTGGGAGGAGGAAGGAGGGTCATCATCACTGACTGGATAGGTCTGGGAGGAGGAAGGAGGGTCATCATCACTGACTGGATAGGTCTGGGAGGAGGAAGGAGGGTCATCACTGACTGGATAGGTCTGGGAGGAGGAAGGAGGGTCATCACTGACTGGATAGGTCTGGGAGGAGGAAGGAGGGTCATCACTGACTGGATAGGTCTGGGAGGAGGAAGGAGGGTCATCACTGACTGGATAGGTCTGGGAGGAGGAAGGAGGGTCATCACTGACTGGATAGGTCTGGGAGGGGGAAGGAGGGTCATCATCACTGACTGGATAGGTCTGGGAGGAGGAAGGAGGGTCATCACTGACTGGATAGGTCTGGGAGGGGGAGTCATCGCTGACTGGATAGGTCTGGGAGGGGGAAGGAGGGTCATCATCACTGACTGGATAGGTCTGGGAGGGGGAAGGAGGGTCATCATCATTGACTGGATAGGTCTGGGAGGAGGAAGGAGGGTCATCACTGACTGGATAGGTCTGGGAGGAGGAAGGAGGGTCATCACTGACTGGATAGGTCTGGGAGGAGGAAGGAGGGTCATCACTGACTGGATAGGTCTGGGAGGAGGAAGGAGGGCTAAAGTTAAGTTATTGGACTCAAAGGTTTGGAATGTTAAAACACTTATCAAGGCTGTATGAGAAGGGTATATTATCTTGATACGTCTCGGTCTTATGAGACTGAAGGTGGGGGGGAACTCCGTATGGTTATGGCTTGAACATGCTGTAATAACAGAATGTATTCATCTGGATTTCAACTATTTGCAATAGGGTCTGGCTGCAGCAGATGCCTTCTCACTCCACAGATGCTATGAGACATACGAACTCAGACAGGATGTTGAATGGTGCCAGAGAAGATGGTGCGTAACCGCCACCAACAGCACAGGTGGTGAAATTACGTTTAGAATTAGAAGATGGGTACTAGCTAGTGTGTGCTAGCTAGCGTGTGCTAGAGAGAGTTTGTGCTAGCTAGCGTGTGCTAGAGAGAGTTTGTGCTAGCTAGCGTGTGCTAGAGAGAGTTTGTGCTAGCTAGCTGTTCAAGCATCATTGGTTATCGTAACGCTCTGGACCAGAGTTAGTGTGCCTACTGGTATGTGCGTAGCACAGCGACGCCCTGGAATAAAGCCACTGACTCACGCGATACACCAGGCCAACAAAAGCCTACTGGTTACGCACAGCTGGGTACTACTCAGTATAGAGTGAATTTCGCTCTTGGGTAAATTGAATGATCAGCTAAATACTTTTGGAGCCGTCAGAAGACTGTCTCACCAGTTGAGTTAACAGTAGAGGTAAAACTGTAAAAGTTTGGATACCTACTTCAAGGGTTTTTCTATTGTAGAACAATATGAAGACATTAAACTATGAAATAACTAGTGAAACACCGATATGGCCGATACCGATATCCGATATCCGATATTTTCAAAGCCGAAAAAAACTATGACGATTTATCTAAAATTTTAGCGGCCTTTTAAGCCTTCTAGTATAGTTAACACACGCATGGATGCTTCGGTCTATGGCACTGCGTCTCAGTGCAAGAGGCGTCACTACAGTCCCTTGGTTAGAATGCAGGCTGTATCACATCTGGCTGTGATTGGGAGTCCCATAGGGCAGCACACAATTGGCCCAGCGTCATCCGGGTTTGGCCGTCCATTGTAAGTAAGAATTTGTTCTTAACTGATTTGCCTAGTTAAATAAAGGTTACACACACTGACCAAAAATGTATTTTGTTTGCATTTATGTATGTCCCCATTACCAGTAAAACATAATCAAAACCTATTTCTTTCACTTACTTACTGTGCTGTTTCGTTGTTAAGTCGTTTCATTCAACCAGGATTGCATCATACATGTCAAGCAGTGAAGTTTCAGCTCTCTGTCCGTGGCCTCTTCCTTGGTGCACACTGTCACTGTGTCCGTTTCCATCTTGTCCAGCTGTGTATGTAACATTTCAGGTAAACCCTGTTTCTTGTCTGCATCGAAGTAGCAGTCCTTGTACATAGCATGGTGGCGACACAGTAAAGAGAGAATGCCACCGAATTGCTTTTTCATAGCCTGTGTGGGCAGTTTTGTTGCCAGGGCAAACCGTTGTCAAGGGCAACTGTTTAATTCGACAATGTGGGCCAGTAAAAACATCCACCTCATCGGGAAAAGGGGCTATCTAACGTTACATTTTAGCTGCTAGCTAACTGGTTATCTTAGTATTGACGAAGTCAGAATCGGCATGTGCACTCCACTGACGTGACAGAATCGGCATGTGCACTCCACTGACGTGACAGAATCGGCATGTGCACTCCACTGACGTGACAGAATCGGCATGTGCACTCCACTGACGTGACAGAATCGGCATGTGCACTCCACTGACGTGACAGAATCGGCATGTGCACTCCACTGACGTGACAGAATCGGCATGTGCACTCCACTGACGTGACAGAATCGGCATGTGCACTCCACTGACGTGACAGAATCGGCATGTGCACTCCACTGACGTGACAGAATCGGCATGTGCACTCCACTGACGTGACAGAATCGGCATGTGCACTCCACTGACGTGACAGAATCGGCATGTGCACTCCACTGACGTGACAGAATCGGCATGTGCACTCCACTGACGTGACAGAATCGGCGGCGTTAGAAATTAGAATAAAAATTCTACACTGAATAAAAAATATAAACGCAACAGGTAAAGTGTTGGTCCCATGTTTCATGAGCTGAAATAAACAAATCCCAGAAATGTTCCATACGCACAAAAAGCTTATCTCAAATGTTGGGCACATTTTGTTTACATCCCTGTCAGTTTTGTTGAGCAGGCGTTTCAATGCCATGACAGAGGGAATCGCGTCTGCTGCAGGCTCAGTTGATGAGCTTATTTCTCCAGTCAGTAGTTCGAATGGAGCTAGGTAGTGTGTTCATGTTTAAAACATGTTCTCAAATGCCATTGAAATGGCAGCAGCGGTATGACAACCAGCATATTCATGAGCATGCAATACGACTTTCCTCAGTATGAAATCCTCGACGACCCACTGTGCTGTCAGACTCGGCATGCTCATGGGGCTGATATCGCTGGTCCAAATGTCAGTCGTGAAGCTAATGGCAGGGACGCTATTACTGTGTAACTCCGGTAGGGCAACATCTGAAAAATAGTACACCCCCCCCCTCCCCAAAATAGGGTGCTCGACCAGTCGGCTAAAGCCAACATCACCCACGACAGAGAACGGTTGATTGTCAAGGGAAATTAATTCCATTATCTTGGCGTTTTGCCTTTGGGTTGTCTCGTTGAAATATTCTTACTCTTTCAAATGACTGCTCGACTTGTTGACTGCTCGATCCACACAGCAGACATTGTGGGCTAGGTTAGGAATGCTGTGTAGGGCAACATTTTACATGGCGTATTTACGTCATGTAACTACATTATATACGAAGATGTTCTTATCCATGTTATATAGTTATGCACGTAAGCTTTATCGGTTTTGCACATCGGCGTTAAACTAGACATCGGGCCGATGTTGGCATTTTTAGCTAATATCGTCCGATTCCGATATGTTCACCGACTATATCGTGCATCCCTAGAAATAACACATGGAATCATGTAGTAAGCAAAAAAATGTTAAACAAATCAAAATATATTTTAGATTCTTCCAAGTAGCCACCCTTTGCCTTTGTACACTCTTGCCATTCTCTCAACCAGCTTCAGCTGGAATGCTTTTCCAACAGTCTTGAAGGAGTTCCCACACATGCTGAGCACTTGCTGGCTGCTTTTCCTTCACTCTGCGATGCAACTCATCCCAAACCATCTCAATTGGGTTGAGGTCGGGTGATTGTGGAGGCCAGATCATCTGATGCTGCACTCCATCACTCTTGGTCAAATCCCTTACCCAGCCTGGAGGTGGGTTTTGGGTTTTTGTCCTGTTGAAAAACAAATGATCGTCCCATTAAGCGCAAGCCAGATGGGATGGCGTATCACTGCAGAATGCTGTGGTTGCAAGTGTGCCTTGAATTCTAAATTAATCACGGACAGTGTCACCAGCGAAGCACCATCACACCTCCTCCATGCTTCACGGTGGGAACCACAAATGCGGCGATCATCCGTTCACCTACTCTGCGTCTCACAAAGATACGTCGGTTGGAACCAAAAATCTGTAATTTGGACTCACCAGACCAAGGACAGATTTCCACTGGTCTAATGTCCATTGCTTGTGTTTTTCTTTGCCCAAGCAAGTCTCTTCTTCTTATTGGTGTCCTTTAGTAGTGGTTTCTTTGCAGCAATTCGACCCATGAAGGACTCATTTACGCAGTCTCCTCTGAACAGTTGATGCGTCTTTTACTTGAACTCTGTGAAGCATTTATCTGGGCTGTAATTTCCTTTCCTGTGGCGGTCCTCATGAGAGCAAGTTTCATCATAGCGCTTGATGTTTTTTGCGACTGCACTTGAAGAAACGTTCAAAGTTCTGGAAATTTTACAGATTGACTGACCTTCATGTCTTAAACTAATGATGAACTGTCGTTTTTCTTTGCTTGTTTGAGCTGTTCTTGCCATAATATGGTAGTTTACCAAATAGGGCTATCTTCTGTATACCATCCCTACCTTGTCACAACACAACTGATTGGCTCAAATGCATTAAGAAGGAAAGAAATTCCACAAGTGAACTTTTAACAAGGCACACCTGTTAATTGAAATGCATTCCAAGTGACTACCTCATGAAGCTGGTTGAGAGAATGCCAAGAATGTGCAAAGCAGTCATCAAGGTAAAGAGTGGCTACTTTGAATAATCTCAAATATAACATCTATATTGATTTAACCCTTTTTTGGTTACTACATGATTCCATTTGTGTTATTTTATGGTTTTGATGTCTTCACTATTATTCTACACTGTAGAAAATCGAAACAAAAGAAACCCTTGAATGAGTAGGTGTGTCAACTTTTGACTGCTACTGTATAAATATTAGATTGAGCAATGTCGGAGTGGCATTGACTAAAATACAGTAGAATAGAATACAGTATATACATATGAGATGAGTAAAGCAGTATGCAAACATTTTTTAAAGTGACTAGTGATTCCAGGTCTATGTACGTAGGGCAGCAGCCTCCAAGGTGCAGGGTTGTGTAACCAGGTGGAATCCGGCTAGTGATAGATGCTGCCTTTCAGTCTCTCGGTCCCAGCTTTGATGCACCTGTACTGACCTCGGCTTCTGGATGATAACGGGGTCAACGGGCCGTGGCTCGGGTGGTTGATGTCCTTGATGATCTGTTTGGCCTTCCTGTGACATCGGGTGTTGTAGGTTTCCTGGAGGGCAGGTATTATGCCCCCCGGTGATGCGTTGGGCAGACAGCACCACCCTCTGGGGAAACCCTGCGGTTGCGGGCGGTGCAGTTGCCGTACCAGGCGGTGATGCTACCCGACAGGATGCTCTCAATTGTGTATCTGTAGCTGGTACTGTATATCCTCTAACACGGCGAGAGAGGGGCATGGCTATGGTAACACTGTAGATTTTCAGTAGCGACGTAGTAGGAGCTAGTCTACTGCTTTAGCATTAGCCCTCATCATAGAGTGGAGCAGATGCTCCGTCACAGCCTCAAGGCCAAACTCCACTGAGGCAAAGGTTTGTCACATGTACTGTTACCACACATTTTTATACCCACTTAACAGGCAGGGAGGTCAACCCTTTGTGTGTGTGTAAGTAACATGCCATTATAGCATTTTCTTTTATCTAGTGCGTGCATAAATTTTTAGTATGTGTCCCATGCGGGAATTGAACCCACGACCCTGGCATTGCAAGCGCTGTGTCCACTCAATAAGTGTTTCTATTCCCTCTAAATCGACTCTGCCTTGGACGAATGCATGAATCTCAGTGTTACCTTTATCGCTCAATGTGATCACACTACTGATACTCTGAGTGTTTTCTTTGCGTTTCAGACAGCGTGATTAAAGCATGTGGGTTAGAGTGAGTGAGTAAGCCCTTTTTGTCTCTTCACTGGTATCTGTTCTCTCTGACAACATTTTCATCCCGGTGTTGACTACTAGGCCACTGATGCTCAAGGCACACAACTATCTCTAACCTCACTGATATTACCTCACTGATTTTACCTCTCGTCCTGATCTCCCCCCCAGTGGAGCGTATTGGCTAAACATCACGTAATGGTGTTCGATGGATCTGCGCCCAGTAATTCATTTCAGTGAAAACAGCTTGGATCAATAAATGCCACTCACTAGATCCCATCAACCCTAAATCCAGGGGAATGAGGACAATGTAATGGGAGGTGATTACAGCCTAAGATCAGTTTACTTCCTGCAGCGTTGACTCCATCTGTCCGCTTGGTTTAAACCTGTGAAATGGAAATTAATAATAAACTTACACGCAGCCTTATCTTGTGTTATGCCTCTTCGACATTTTCAAATCAAACTGTATTTGTCACATGCTTCGTAAACAAAAGGTGTGGACTAACAGTAAAATGCTTACTTATGGGTCCTTTCCAACTATGCAGAGAGGGAAAATATAACTCAAGGAATAAATACACAATGAGTAACGATAAATTGGCTATATACACAGGGTACCAGTACTGAGTCGATGTGCAGGGGTCGGAGGTAATTGAAGTAGATATGTACATATACAGTGCCTTCTGATAGCATGCATACCCCTTGAGTTATTCCACATGTTGTTGTATTACAGCCTGAATTCAAGCTCTGTCAAATTGGTTGTTGATCATTGCTAGTCAGCCATTTCGGCTCTTGCCGTAGATTTATGTCAAAACTAACTTGGTCACTCCGGAACGTTCACTGTCGTCTTGGTAAGCAACTCCAGTGTAGATTTGGCCTTGTGTTTTAGGTAATTTTTCTGCTTAAAGGTGAATTCATCTCCCTGTGTCTAGTGGAAAGCCGACTGAACCAGGTTTTCCTCTAGGATTTTGCCTGTGCTTAGTTCTTTTTTTATTTTTTTTATCCCTAAAAACTCCCCGGTCCTTAACGATTGCAAGCATATCCATAAAATGATGCAGCCACCACTGTTTGAAAATATGGAGAGTGGTACTATGTAATGTGTTGTTTTGGATTTTCCCTATACATAATATTTTAGTATTCATTACAAAAAATGAATTGCTTTGCCACATGCTTTGCAGTATTTCTCTGTCTATTAGGTTAGTATTGTGTAGTAACTACAATGTTGTTGATCCATCTGCAGTTTTCTCCTATCACAGCCATTAAACTCTAACTGCCTCATGGTGAAATCCCCGAGCGGTTTCCTTCCTCTCCGGCAACTAAGTTAGGAAGGAGGCCTGTGTCTTTGTAGTGACTGGGTGTATAGATACACCATCCAAAATGTAACATAACTTCACCATGCTCAGGGATATATATTCAAAGTCTGCTAACTACTAATAAGTGCCCTTTTTTGTGAGGCATTGGCAAACCTTTGTGATTGAATCTGTGTTTGAAATTGACTACTTGACTGAGGGACCTTACAATTATCTGTATGTGTGGGGTACAGAGATGAGGTAGTCATTCAAAAATCATGGTAAACGTTATAGCACACTGAGTGAGTCCATGCAACTTATGACTTGTTGAGCAAATTTTTACTCCTGATCTTTAGGCTTGCCATAACTGAGGGGTTGATACTTGATTCAAGACATTTCAGCTTTCAATTTTTATTAATTAGTAAAAAATGTGTAAAACAGTGCATTTGGATAGTATTCAGATCTCTTGACTTTTTTTCCAGATTTTGTTACGTTACAGCCTTATTCTAAAATGGATGAAATAAAAAACATCCTCTTCAATTTACACAATACCCCATAATAATAAAGTATGCCATTGTATTAAAAACAAAAAAAGGATACCTCATTTACATAAGTATTCAGACCCTTTTGCTATGAGACTCGGGTGCATCCTGTTTCCATTGATCATCCTTGATGTTTCTAAAACTTGATTGGAGTCCACCTGTGGCAAATTAAATTGATTGGACATGATTTGGAATGGCACACACCTGTCTATATAAGGTCCCACAGTTGACAGTGCATGTCAGAGCAAAAACAAAGCCATGACGTCGAAGGAATTGTCCGTAGAGCTCCGAGACAGGATTGTGTCGAAGAACAGATCTGGGGAAGGGTACCAAGATATTTCTGCAGCATTGAAGGTCCCCAAGAACACAGTTGCTTCCATTCTTAAATGGAAGAAGTTCGGAACCTACCAAGACTCTTCCTAGAGCTGGCCGCCCGGCCAAACTGAGCAATCGGGGGAGAAGGGCCTTGGTCAGGGAGATGACCAAGAACCCGATGGTCACTCTGACAGAGCTCCAGAGTTCCTCTGTGGAGATGGGAGAACCTTCCAGAAGGACAACCATCTCTGCAGCACTCCACCAATCAGGCCTTTGTGGTAGAGTGGCCAGACAGAAGCCACTCCTCCAGTAACTTGCACATGACAACCCACTTGAAGTTTGCGAAGAGGTACCTAAAGGACACTCAGACCATGAGAAACATGATTCTCTGGTCTGATGAAACCAAGATTGAACTCTTTGGCCTCAATGCCAAGCGTCACGTCTGGAGGAAACCTGGCACCATCCCTATGGTGAAGCATAGTGGTGACAACATCTTGCTGTGGGGATGTTTTTCAGCGACAGGGACTGGGAGACTAGTCAGGATCGAGGGGAAAAATGAATGGAGCAAAGTACAGAGATCCTTGCTGAAAACCTGCTCAGGACCTCAGACGGGGGCGAAGGTTCACCTTCCAACAGGACAACAACACTAAGCACACAGCCAAGACAACGCAGCAGTGGCTTTGGAACAAGTCTCTGAATGTCCTTGAGTGGCCCAGACAGAGCCCGGACTTGAACATCGCTGGAGAGACTTGAAAATAGCTGTGCAGTGACGCTCTCCATCTAACCTGACAGCTTGAGAGGATCTGCAGAGAAGAATGGGAGAAACTCCCCTAATACAGGTGTGCCAAGCTTGTAGCGTCATACCCAAGAAGACTCGAAGCTGTCATCGATACCAAGGTGCTTCAACAAAGTACTGAGTAAAGGGTCTGAATACTTACGTAAATGTGATATAAACTTGTTTTTTTGCATTGTCATTATTGGGTAGTGTGTGTGTAGATTGAGGGGGGGGGGGGGATAAGGCTGTAATGTAACAAAATCAAGATCTGAATGCTCTGAAACTCCACTTTTACTTCATGGGGTATTGTGTGTCGGCCAGTGACGACAATCTCAATTAAAAACATTTTTTTATTGTCTACAAAATGTGGGTTAAGTCCAGGTGTGAATACTTTCTGAAGGCACTGTATATGTGCATATCTACTACAATTACCTCCTACCCCTTCACATCGACTCGGTACTGGTACCCTGCGTGTATAGCCAAGTTATGTAGGAGTAAAGTGACTATGGGTAACTAGGCAACAGGATTAACAGTTGATTTAGGGTATGTGGCGAGTCGAAAGTGTAAGTGCAAAGAGGATCAATGCAGATATTCCTAGTAGCTATTTGGGTAACTATTTAGTAGTGTTATGGCTTAGGGGTAGAAGCTGTTTTGGGGTTCTGTTGGTTCTGGGCGTAGTTACTGCTTCCCGTGCGGTAGCGGAGAGAACAGTCTGACTTGGGTGGCTGGACAATTTTGTTTTAGGTCCTTCATCTGACACTGTCTGGTATAGTGGTCCGGGATTGCAGGAAGCTACCCACTGTAGCGTCATGCGGTCAGATGCCAAGCAGTTGACGTACCAAGCGTTGACGCAGTCAAGATGCGGACAAATGGTGCAGCTGTAAAACCTTTTGAGGATCTGAGGGTCCCATGCAAAATCTTTTCAACCTTCTGAGGGAGAGGTGTTGGTGTGTGTGGACCATGTTAATTCCTTAGTAATGTGAACACGCTGTCGACCCGCTCCACTACAGCCCTGTCGATGTGCTTGGCCCTCCGTTTCCTGTAGTCCACAATCAGCTCATTTGTCTTGTGGTAATTTATTTCTACATTGAATGACATACCCTAGGCCTACACACTCACTGTCTCGACGGATGCTGCACGTTGCATATCCCCCATTTAGTTGGAGGGATAAAGACCACGGAGTTCAGTATTCCATATTTAACAAATGACTCTACAAATTAAACGTTTTTCGGCTTCGTCACCATCAACACGTCTAAAATAATGTTTGTTTGACTAGACAAGTCCCTATTCAGTCCACTTCTCCCACAACTGTCAAACTTAATGCACTGCCATCATCAGAACAAGACACAGGAAATCATGGCTGCTGTTCAAGGAAATAAAAGCACTTGGAAAGGTCTCGGGTTTAAAGGAAGCTGTTTGAAGTATTACATCAGTGGCCGTCTGGTCGGCTATTGCGCAATCATATTGGGTCTGGTCTAGGCTTGAAAGAAATGTCTGTTTATGCTCTGGGCCTGTGTGTGCGTTGCTCCTGTCTACTCGCATCAAAAGCCTGGTGTTGTGGAGATGGATGTCAGTAAATAAGTGAAGAGGATTGTTCTGCTCCGGGCCTGAAACTCTATCTGCAGCCATTGTTTATTTTCACTCAGAGTACCATTGTTCCACCTCATCCTATTAAAATGGCTACTGCCTAGTCTCTCGCTCCTTCGTTTTCTTTGTCCCTCCCCCTCTTTCTCTTACTCACACACTCGTTTTGTTTCTCTCTACCTTTCCCTTCCCCTCTTGCGTTCACTCGTTCTCTCCCCCCTCCCCAAATCTATCGTCCCTCCCTTTCTGTCTTATTCTGTCTTTCATCTCACTCTGTTCATGTATCCCTCTCCAAGAGAACCAAGGCCTGTCTTCCTTTTTTAGAGGTAATTTAGAAAGTGAATGTGGACCAGGAAAAGTTCTGACAGTGACTACTGCGATGCTCATCTTCTCCCAGTAAAGAACTCCTTAGACATATAGAGCTCATCATCCTGCTATGATATTGTCTGACTCAAGCTCTCTGGCCTTCACAAAAAAGAATGTTAATTAAGGACAATGTTTTATTTTGTTGTGTTTCTCACAGTCAAAAGGCAGATTCTTGTGCCATGTCCCAAACTTCACCCTGACTTTTAGAAGGAGGCAAAGAATTGAATGGTTTTGTCTGAAGGCGTGAAAGGTCGCGTGACTGGGAAAGGTTTGCCAGATTCAGCTGGTGGAAAATAAGGGAATTAGCAAGGCACTGACTTAACACAAGCAGTGTGAATCTGACTTCCTCTAGGATGTGCGCCTGTGAAGTACTGCATTTTCACCCATAAGAATATAAGCCCTGTCTAAGCCGCGGGGGGGGTCTTTGATACCAAGGATCATTTTGCAATTTTATTTTTGTATTTTTAAGACCATTCGAAGTATAAAAAAATATATTTTAAGAATTATTTGACATTGCTGCTATTAGCTCATACAAACCCATTGGATAACAGATTCACTACACGGAACAATAGAGTTCGTTCAGAACAATCTGTCCTATATCTAAAAGATCAGGAAACGTATACATTTTTACATCTATGTAACCCCTTATTTTTGACACTAAACAGTCTCCCATATATACTTCTATAAATGTTTCAACTGATACCGGGGGACCTCCTAGTGCACAACAAACAACATGTTCATAAGTCTCACCTTTACACAGAGAGGTCATATTACTGTGTAGCCAAATCTGTTCGGACGCTACAGAGACAAGTTGGCATATCGGCTGTACCGATTTCAGACAAGTCCCAAGACGCTTGTGGGGGTTGTAGAGCGAAACGGAGAACACCATTGCGTTCGAGAGAGTCATCTTTCCGTAAAGGGGTCATAATAGTTTGTAGAAATTATTTTGTGAGACCGATTTAAAAAAAAATATATATATTTTTTTTTTCTCCCTCGGGATGTCTCATGGTCTGACAAACAGCTCTCTAGCTCTGTCACTTTTCACTGCAGAAGTATTACGTATTACGCAGATGCGGTGGATTTGAGACTCATCCAATGCAAATAAACGATATCTCTAGCTTAAACTGACTGGTCTGTCTGTAGCGTCCTTACAGTTATGGCTACACACTAATATGACCCTTCTGTGTAAAGGTGAGACCCTCACGAACACGTACATGTTGGTAATTAGATTTCCTTTGGGGTGTGGACATTTATCTTGGAGGGTTGACTTTGATTCACGTGTACTTCCCCTGCACACATTTATTTCTGTCTTTGTTACACACTTTCTCACTTATTTCTCCCACCCAGGTTGGCGGCAGCAGAAGGAACAGAACCTCGCTTCATGAGAGAGGAAGAGGAGGAGAGCAGTGAGGAAGAGGATGAACTAACCCCAGAGGCTCAAGGTGGGGCCTGCACCCCCCCCCCCCCCTTCGTCGTCCTCCTCTCACCCCCTCACGTCTCTATTCCCACTGGGCATCAGGCCCTGACTTTTCCCTGACCTCTCGCTGTGTTGTTGTGTCGAGCGCTGTGTGCCTGATAAGGGATTCTCTCAGCTCAGCAGCACTGCCGACGGTCCAAACAGAGCTTGCTCCCGGGGACCGTTCCACTTGACTGTAGTCCATTTTGGCTCCAGACACACGTCTCTCCTCGCTTTCCTGCATTTTTATCTCGGGAGTACAGGGGAAAGCAAGAGCCTAACGTGTAAATTCTCCCCAAATACTGAAATGTGTATAGTACTAGGTGACATACTCTCATAGACCTATAATAGTGTTGCTTTGAGTTAGAATTCTACCCAGGTTGTTTTTCACCTATAATAACTTTGTATATGAGACCTGCTGACCTTCATACATACTGTTCTTCAGAGTTAGACGGGCCATCAACTGAATATAAAATATATTTAATATTTATTTATCTTTTGATTTTCTAAATTATGAGTGACCTGGATTTGAAGTAGTGTGCTTCGAACAATCAGCAAGGGAATTGATTGATTGGAGTGATCTTGACGACTAGTAACAAAATGAATCCCCAACACATTGAGCCAGCTGTAACCTCACACTGTTACTCCATGAGACTGTACTAATGTGACATCACTAAGCCTCGGGACATTGGCTTCCAAATTTGAAATCTGTGTCACATCCTCTCGCCCACCTAGTTTCCATGTAACAATGTCCCTCAAGGTTGTTGCTTCACACTCCAAAGCTATTGTTTGCTAAAAATAAGCCTCTCCTGACCTGCCTCTCGTGGCACCGTGTGTACGGCTGCAGTTGCAAGTCATCTTTTGAAAATGTCTCTTATTGCTTTCAGAAAGGGTTCATGATATGTTGGCAGTAAACATGTTATTTAATTTTTTTTTTTTTTAGCTCTTTCTTGTCGGCATTTGCTTTTCATATAGCCACCATTACTTTTGCGGGGAAGGAGCAAGAAACGTTCAACTTTGACCCTGTCGTTGCAACCGTTGTCATGATAACCTGACAGCTGCATGTTCTAAATGTCTTTATCAATAGACTTTCCAATGCTTTAAATTCTTACATTCACTACAGTGGATTAGCGGCTTGCCCTAGCCTACTTGTAAATCATTTGTAAGGAATTACCTTGTATTTTCCTGTTCTGATGAATAGAACGTTTTCTACTGGCGGGACTATTAAATATGTTACAGCAATCATGACTAGATCGGTTGACAGAAATAAAAGTACAGCACTATCAACAAGGCAGGTCCCACAGGCCCTAGGTTTGACGCACCTGGACTACTGTTCAGTCGGACTTTGTTTCATATAAAGAAAATGTGGCAAAAAGTTGACTCAAACTTATTGGTATAAAAGGTATATTTGTGTAGTAGTAGATTGATGCTGGAATTAGAAAGCAGTTATTTTTTTCCTGTGTTTCATCTCAGAACCATGTCCTTGAAAGTAGATTAGATTCTACTGGAACTGTTCAGTCAGGATCCTCATGAAAGTTGTTTATGGTGTATTGATCCTTCAACCGCCATTTTGAGGACAAGCATGTTAAAACTCTCCCCTTTCAACTAAAACCTCCCTTTTTCCTTTTATCTTTTGAATGCGCCATCCTAGCATCTCCTAAAGTAGCTCTCTATGTATCACTCTCCACCACAGACTGGAAATCAGGATATTTACAGTATGTCTCTGAGTTGTGGCTCCCCCTAGCCTCCCTTTCTCTCTTTCAACCCACCTCAATTCAAAGGGCTTTATTGGCATGGGAAACATATGTTTACATTGCCAAAGCAATTGAAACCTCTCTCTTTCTCCCCATCAGCGAAAAAGAAGCAGTTTGAAATGATGAGGAAGATGCATTACAACGAGGGCCTCAGCATCAGGATGGCCCGGCAACTCATAGCCAATGAGCTGGCGGAAGAAGAGGACGAGGACGAGGAGATGAAGGAGGACATGGAAACAGAGGACTTCATTGTAGATCCCCCGCATGACGGTAAGACAAACGGGGATACTCAAACCTTAAGACGGTAAGCAGGGTGTATGCAGGTCCTTAAGTATTGTGCTGTGTTCAAATACTCATACTAACCTTACTATTTGTGACGTTAAATTGAGTATGCTTATTGGTCATAGTATGGATAGAGTATGTCAAAAGTTCCCGGATGTCGTACTAAATTTGCCAAAATACGAAGTATCCACCATATTTGAAGAAAATGGTGGAAAATATTCAAAGTCCGATTGCATACTAATTCATTACTTTAACTAATTATGACAAATGTTGAGCACTGTAATAAAGTAATTACCTTTCAAATCAGTTACGTTACACGTTAGATTTGCTGACAATTTGTTAGCTACGCTATCCTTACGTACCGCATAGCATTACAGCATTACGTTTTTTACTTAAATAAAGGTAAAATATTTTTTATTTTTAAGTCAGTTAAGAACAAATTCTTATGTTCAATGACGGCCTAGGAACAGTGGGTTTAACTGCCTTGTTCAAGGGCAGAATGACAGATTATAAAAAAAAATATTTTTAAAGTGTCAGCTCGGGGATTCGATCTTGCAACCTTACGGTTACTAGTCCAACGCTCTAACCACTAGACTACCTGCCGCTGGAATGTTAGGTAACGAACTAACATTAGTTGGTTAATAATACATCGAACTTGCCAGGCAGTATATTAACTATAATCTAACTAACTACCCAACCTTGATTGACTTGATTATTCACGTCATTCTTAGCTAAGTGATATAGTCGTTGTGCGTTCTCCATGGACATTGTTAATTCTCACTCTTGGCACACTTGTCTGAGTGTGCCAGAGTGCAGAATAACTGATTAATTTACGAACGCTCAACACCCGTTGAATATGGCCGTGGTCAGTAAACGCCGGCAAAAAAAAGGGCAATTCAATTGTTGCCAGCAGCACAGTTACAAGCACCAACACTCTGGATAACACAAACTGCCTAACCAGCCCTGCTAGGGTGGGTAAAATGGTTAGTGTTCTCTCATTTGCCAGTTAGCTTGGGTGCTTGACTGTCGTTGTGAGGTCAGAACTCGGATCAACCCTACTCTTCGGCCAGAGGGTCCAGTGACGCGATCCAAGAGCGAAACGCTCTGAATTTACGAACGACCAGAGCGCACTCCAGATTGAATTTACGAACACACCCGAAATCGTAAAATGTCTAGCTAGTAATGTGTTATGCTAGCAAGAGGTTGCATAGGAACAGCATCAACTTCCGGTAGATAGGCGACGCTAGTACGTTCAACTGAAGGGATACCGTTCGTTTACAGTATACTAAAATGAACTAATAGTATGCAGTGTATATACTCATTAAGTATGTAGTATACAGTATGTTAGTATGGGTATTCGACTACTCAGCTTTGGTCTTAAATAAATGAATCTGATTTTAAAGGCCTTAATAATCTTAATGTACTTAGTTTTTAAAAGGTCTTAGGAAGTGCGACGGAGATGACTATGGTGTTTGTGCCACTGCTTAATTGTTGCCACCACAGCCCAATTAAAAAAAAAATATATATATATATATTTTTTTTTTCATCTAATAATATTTCTGTGTGCACGTCATGTGCGTGTGCCAGTGTGAGTCGGGCCGTTGCCGGAGGAGAGAGTAAGGTAGCCCAGTTGAGCAACATTTTGAAATGTCATTGAGAGAAAGATGGTTAAAACATCTAAAAAAGATTTAGCCTTGTGTGAGTAACAATTATTTTTCAAATGTCAATATAGAGGAAAGATACCACTTTACAGAGTATGTCATTGAGATGTGCCAGCAGAACAAAGCATATTTAGAGTTAGCAATCTAGCTAATGTGTTTTGAGTTCCCACTTCCTCCGGTGGTAAATGATATGGGGCATAGCCTAGGTCAATATGGACAAAAAAACATGCAGGCAAATGAATCTCTAAAGAGACAAACAGAAATCTGATTTATAATGGATCCTATTTTAAATATCCATCATGCATTCCCTGAACATGTTAGATGAAATGGCCAACTTTTTTTTCATGTCTTCCTTGACACTGGAAGAAGTCAGTCCAGAGCCCTCCCACACTGCTAGACTACAGGACAATGCTCATTGCTAAAAAAGCACACCTACTTGTAAATATGAGCTATGTAGCTTATAGCCTTCGGTGAAAGAGCCAGCTCTACAAATACTACTTTTTGCCAACATTGGCTCATTTCTTGAGAGAAATATTAGGAGTGTGGTGCGCGATGAACTCAAAATGGTATTGTATTTCAAGTGGCATTAAATGGGTCTTAAATTCAACTTCATGGAACCTCTTGATACTTTGGGTAAAACAAATGGGGGTTCTCAGAAACCTTGGGACAGGACTAGTCAAAGAACATTGGGAGCACTCTCTGGCGATATCCATTGAAAGAGAGAAAATGGTTGATTGTGTTTTTGTAAAACATTTTTACTGCAGCAAGTTGCCAGCGTGCTAAGAATCAATAGCCAATCCATCACGGGCTGGAAGCTATAGCGAGCCTTTATTGGTAATTTGCGCCATCACATGGCCAAGCGTTTTCTTTCCCCAACTTAAGCCCCGCCCACGCTCTTATCGCTGAGCTTTTTTTCTCTCGCCCAGCTCACTTTGTTTGTTGTGGCTGCAGTAAACGTCACTGTGCAGGCATCTCATTGCTCTTGCTTTTCTGTGATTACCGATGTATATCCTGGGAGGATTTCTTTGGTTTCAATGTCCCTCAGTCGAGCACTCGAATTTCCTTCAAGCCTTGCTGAATAATATAAGATGTTTTAGCAGACATTTTTTTATCGTAGGGTTGGCACCGGGAATCGAACCCACAACCCGGGCGGTGCATGCGCCATGCTCTACCAACTGAGCCATACAGGACCACAGGAAGCACTGAGTACGCTGAGACACTTCATTACCCTGTAGCCTGAAGTAGTAATATATAAACAGGGGGAAATGATAAATGTTCTCTTGGTTTTAAGACTTATGTACTAGCGTACATGCATGGGAACCTTCTAGAAAGGCAGTTGGATTCCGAGAGGGTTAGATACGTGTAAAGCTCCACACAAAGGTTACCAGGCCCTGATTTTAGTAGGCCTTCCAAATGGCAAGAGGTCATGCAGTTACTCCGCGGAGGACTGATGTGGCGCGTTGGAGAAAAGGTTAAAGGTGTTAATACTGGACTCAGCTGTTGACAGAAAACAGTCTGAATTGAGAAAGGGGCCCGTATTCACTAAGTGTCTCAGAATCTAGGATCAGTTTGACCGACCCTTTTTATTCATTGTGATTTTAATAGTAGTATCCATTATGATCCGAAAGGCAAAACTGATCCTAGATCAGCACTCTGACCTCGAGACATTTTGTGAATACAGGCCCCATGTTCACTCTACTATAAGACTACTAGAATGTTAGCGTTTCTGTCTCTCTGTTCCAGTTACTGTTGTAATGAATTAACGCATATGATGCTGTCACTCACATGTCCTCTCTTTTTGGATTGCAGCTCTGGATTCCTAGAGGAGGAGGACACGCCACCTCTCCTGTCCCCAGCCTGTGTGTCTCGGCTCTCATAAAACATTCAAAAGAGACACTTTGCTACATGTGCCGGGCCATAGAGCAGACCGCTTCATAACCTCACCTCGAACCCCCCCCCCCCCCCCCCACGCGTGTGTATATTTCCCAGAAACACTGCAATGCAAAGCATATCGACCCTGCCGGTCACTTCTCCTCGTTGTAAAAGAGTCCCTCAAAAACTTGCCGTCACCTCAAAGGAAACCAGACCTATAGGAACCGAGACCTAAAGACTGTTATAACAGACTGTTATTATCAGTGAGGACTCCTGCCTCACTCCTTGCTCAATCACTCACCTGCTCGCTCGCTAGCTGCAGTCTGTCTGTCTTTGTCCGACTGTCCCGGCTCCTCCTGAGCCCCTGGCATAAGCTGTCGGAAACCCCACATCCTAAAAAAACAGCAGCATCCATTGGATGGAAGTGTTGGATAATTATGATGACGGTGGTAGGAGGATTTTGGTCTCTTTTTTTGTTTGTTATTAGTTCCCCCTGTACCTGTGTTTTTTTTTTTTTTTACTAACTACCAACATAACCGTTGTTGAAGAAATCTTGGTGAGAGAGCTTCTGTCCTGGGTTTTTCTCTGTCTTCTCCTCCGTTCCCCTGATCTTGGATGTAGGCTTGTCTGGTATGGATATAGGAACAGCGTACTTAACATTTACAACCAGCCCGCAAGGCACCTCGATGTCCAAGGTCACCAGCATTTCAGTCCTACATAATATATACACGCCCACTATAGGATTTGGTACAGAACATACATGTCCACTGACTAATAGGAATAGATATGTTTCCAACAAGGTAACATTATCTTAATAGGGTGGCTAATGTACTGTAATTGACAGCAAAACTGATTTATTCTCATGCAATAAATTGACCATTTATTATGGATTGCGTTGTGATAAGTAACCATAAAACAGCGTAATATAACGTCATTTCTCACAGGACATCAGCATATTGAAATGTAGATATTCAGGCATGCCATTATACCTATGGGACGCAGCTGTATTATGCATGGCTACTAAAGCCTTGTGCTTATCAGCACTAATGCCTTGTTCGCTCACTAAGATAATAAGAAGGACAACATTTGGGAAATTAACCTCCAGAGAAGGTTTGTACTACTGATAAGCTGGGGTATATTCACTAGTAACCAAACGGGCCAAAACGGCAAGGGACTAACTTGCATTTATCCAATAAGAAATGCTTGTTTTCATTGCAAAACGTTTTGCTACAGTGTACACTAATGAATACAACCCAGAACTGTTTCCTATACAATGTCAATAATACTACTTACCATCCTGCAGTTGGACTTTTGGGTGTTAATGGGTTGATTGGCTGCATGAACAGAAAGATTTCTGGTATATTTAGTTGGTATTATGCTCACTCTTACATTCTGTATGAAGGCTATGGTATTGTGACGTCGTTGATTAGGATCAATTTACCCCCTTTTTTTAGTTTTTGTGTCCTGCTACCTTTGTAATCTGCTAGCTAGCTTGGCGGACAAAATGAGTGATATCTGGGCAACCAAGACAGTTGGTTACTGTGTATTTATTGCCTCTATGATATTTGAGTCATGGCACCTCGATCTACATGAACCTCTGAGAACCACTGTCCTCCAGTGATAAATGAAGTCTTAAACATTGAGTTTTGATGTCCTTCTCTTCCTGAATGAGCACATTACAAAACATTTTTTTTTGTTTTATCAGGGCATGTAGAGATGGTTTCTTTCTTCTCAGAACTAGACTACCAACCCCTTTTAATTCTGGGGACTGAATGACCATATAAGCTAGGTGTCCATCCATTGGATTCTATCCTCACGATTTCAAAAGCTCAGCAGTGCTGGATTCCTTTTGAAATTACAGCATCACACCCACAGGAAATACTGATTGATACACTGACTGTTCCCACTTTCCGCCTTGCTCTTTATTTTTTATCTACTATTATCCGAATAATGAGGGAAGGCACATAGGCAAAAACAAACAAGGTAATTAACACTTAAAATAAATAATCTTCATAGTAATTACTCTTTTCCCATTTTTCAGGACTTAAGACAAAAGGATGAGGTTGTCTGTGAATCAACTTGTATGACATTAACCCGGGGTGGTTATTACAAGGCAAATGTGCCTAATATGATGTATTTATGTGTACTGTAAATGAATAGGCTATGCTCATATTCTTCCCTGTGCAGTTCAAAGGCTTGGATTCTTGTTGTCTTGCTTATATTCTACCATATTTTCTTTCTTTACGAGGGACAGTGGACTAACATTCTGTCTCGTGATAATTTGTCTGTCCCCAAATAATGGACTTTCGATTTCTGTTTTTTTTTTTGTATCTTTAAATTTGCATGTTCTTAAACATAAGGATGTGTGTATTTTTGTCTCCCATAATTAAAAGATGCTGTTTATGAAGTGTTTTCTTATGAGCCTGGTGTTTTTAATGTGGAAGTTGTATGTAATACCATTGAACACCATTTATTCTCAGGTTCATGTTTTTGATCCAGGGTACCTACTCCTAACAGATCACACAGTACTTCTCTCTGGCCACTAGATGGCAATAGTATCAAATCTTCATGTTGAGAGGTGCTATTACTACATGCTGTTAGTTCTGTGAATTCATATTATATACTTTCTCCTTTTGTATTAGAATAATCCATTGGAAACTAGATGAGGTATGATACAGAAATTAATGGTAGATGTATTTAATTTAAAGAAATATTTAAACTCCTGATTTAAAAAAAAAATATATTAAAATATATATATATTTTTTTTTCTCTACTAATCCTTATCACTATTTGTTTTGTTTTTCAGTTGCTAACAAGCATCGGTCAAAACTGAAGCCACTTTTTCAAAACACTTCAGTCTGCATTACCAACATTTTATTTATTTATTTATTTATTTTATTTTACCGTTATTTTACCAGGTAAGTTGACTGAGAACACGTTCTCATTTGCAGCAACGACCTGGGGAATAGTTACAGGGGAGAGGAGGGGGATGAATGAGCCAATTGTAAACATGCATCTCACCTCCAAAACTCCCTCAAACCACCAAAACATGTCTCAAAATAAGCTCGTTCAACCATGACACTGGCAATAATTCTCACTCAGAAAGCATAACATTGTCACCCATAACACACTGACCTAAAAAACACCAACAGTAAATGATTAACTTTTCTCTTTTGAAGTTTGAATGATTTTTCACATCAGTATTTCATTATAGAATAACACTTATTCACTTTATTGACTAAAATATATGTAACAAGAATGAATCAGAAATGCAGCAATTTGCTTCAATAGCCTTTTATTTTTTATATATCTTTGCATATAGTAATTTACTTGTGGAAAAATAAGTTGAAACAAAACAAATTCCTGAGATTCTAAGGCTGCAATAAACAAACATGTACAGTATAATCCCTCATACTGTACTATGAGGGTTCTAGTTCTCCCTCTCTCCTGCATTTTTGGCCACAAGTTCTCATCAACATTACATCTTATGTCTTCTCTGGCGATGCATCTCGGAAAGTATCTTCTGGAATGTCTAATCCAACCCTGGCAGTCTTCAGGAGAAGTGTCTCCACACCCCACATTTATGTCATTCAGTAAGGACATCTGGTCATAAACCGTCCACCTCCATGCAGAGAGAAACTCTTCTATGTGGTTTAGGAAGGGGGAGTATGGAGGCAGGAATTGTACTGACATCCTGGGATGTGCAGCAAACCAGTCTGTGACTGCAGCAGAGTGGTGGAATGCCACATTATCCCACACAACAACGAAGGTAGGGGAGTTTCTTTCCCTTCTTTCTTTCCCTATCCTCTGCGGGCACAAGTCAATTATGCAGGTCATTCACAAAATAAATTAACCTCTGTATTGTAGGGGCCAATGAGTGGCTTGTGTAACAGCAACCATCATTGGACAGTGCTGCACACCTTGTAATGTTAGCTCCTCTCTGGCCTGGGACATCTACAGTTGCTCTCTGTCCAATCACATTTCGTCCCCGCGGTGTGTTTTTTCCAGGTTGAATCCAGCTTCATCCACAAAGATGAATATATGTAGTTTGCCTGGCTTCCATCTCCATGATGCTCTAAAATCCAGTTTTACAGTGCTTTATATTATGCATAGCTGTGTAATGTAGCCAGTTCGGTTATTGAACAGACATCTTACCTGGACATATTGATACCTGAGTACTCTCACACGTTCACCGTTTCTCTCAAAGGGTACAGTGTACAACTGCTTCATCCTTATTTAATGTTCCTCTAGGACTCTGGCAATTGTCGTCGTGCTGACCGTATTCACATTCCCAACAGTGATATTGTCTGCCAGCACTCGGTCATAACTTTCCCGCAGTTTTATTGCATTGTTGCCAATTACCATGTCAACAATGACAATTTCCTGTGCATCTGATAATATTCTGCCTCTCCCTCCTGTTGGAGGCAACCTTCAGATCCTACTGAAAAACACAGTATTATATACTTTCTCCTTTTGTATTAGAATAATCCATTGGAAACTAGATGAGGTATGATACAGAAATTAATGGTAGATGTATTTCATTTAAAGAAATATTTAAACTCCTGATTTAAAAAAAAAATATATTAAAATATATATATATTTTTTTTTTCTCTACTAATCCTTATCACTATTTGTTTTGTTTTTCAGTTGCTAACAAGCATCGGTCAAAACTGAAGCCACTTTTTCAAAACACTTCAGTCTGCATTACC